>NW_021620071.1:1329-7299 GCF_004785775.1 Grammomys surdaster | reverse complement strand
GGAAGGAAGGAAGGAAGGAAGGAAGGAAGGAAGGAAGGAAGGAAGAAGCTAGAGTTGTAGAACAAAGGAAGCTAGGAGAAAGACATTAAGTTTCTCAGTTCCATAGGCCAGAAATCTGAGGTTTAGGTATCATCTGGCCTCTGAAACTGTGAGAAACTTAATGTCTTTCTCCTAACTTCTCTTGTTCTACAACTCACAGGCATGATGCTCCAATATTAGGCTTCACGTATCCCTTTTTCTTTATCTGTAGTGTTGTAGAAATTATTTAATCTCAACCCAAGGTTTCTACCCTGCCTTTGATCATTTAGTTCTCAAATAAAAAATACATACAACCTTTATATTTACAATAAGCCTTAGACAGTACAAGATCTGAAGAGATGCCTGGCCTCTTTTTGATATTATCAACTATCCTATAGATAACCCCTAATTATTACTTACATAAACTTACTATGTTTCATCTGGGCTGCTCTTAACACCAATTGATCAGCCCTCAGGGCCATGTTTTCTTGACTCCTAACCCATGGTGGCCTCTCCTTCCTCTTCCTGCACTTTCTTCTTCCTTGTGATCCCTCTCCAACCCCCAAGCCTGGGAAACCTAAACCCCATCTATGTCATCTATTGACTGTTGGCATTTTTATTTACCAATCATAAATAACTTGGGGCCAAGGTGTACATTTGGACTCTCATCTCTGTGAAAACCAGGTCTTGAGTGCCTGTACTTAGCGTTACAATAGACAGCAAAAGACCAAACCTCAGCAATGCCCCTTTTAGTTCAATAAAAGGCTCTTGTCTCTCACATACAAATTGAATACAATTATAAAAATTATGAAAATTATAAAGTATAGTATATACTTATAACATCCAGTCCATTATATTTGGCAATTTAGATCAAGTATTTTATCATTTATCCTAATTTAATGAGTTTACAATTCTGTACCTCAATCATATTTGATTTTAACTTGTATAGCTATCTGAAAAACCATCCTTTTACATCTAGAACACCTTCTTTAATGCTAAACAACTTAAGTTCAAATGTAAGACTATAACTAGTCTTCAACCCTGTCAAAGATTTAAGAAGGAATATATATATGAGTATGCAGGAATGTAGCTTCCAAATTTAAACAATTGGCAGAGACAGCTGACTGCCTGGACAGTCCCCAATATTCCTTATAACATTGAAGCATCTATCTTCAGCATTCTGGCCCAGAACATCTGACAGACCTTAAGTGAAGCAGGAATTATGAAGAACAAGCTTACCCTGTCTTGGCAGAGTTTAGCAGTCAACTATCCTGTGTCCATTTGTCCTTTTTGGACAGCATTCTGTTTGTAGATAAAATTAGGTCATTTCATGCCCAGGGGCTAACTTGCCACAGTTGATGCAACTCAACATGGAGGTACTGATGCTCATCACCTTCCTTAAAGTGGAATGGGGGTACTGCCAGGAGTAGACATGTCACATAGTCAAACGATCTTATAATAGTGAAATAACATTAAATGCCATATTCTGTGGATCTCTGATGCTTTTGAGCTATTTGAGCTAAACATTGATTATTTTTAGCTATTTACTATTTGAATAATCTTGAAAACATTTTATTGTAATTATATAAATTAGAATCTAACATGACCATGAATTTGACTATCTGACTATTAAGTTGCATTACTTAATTATTCTAAACAGTTTGCAGTAGCAGCTATTAAAAGAACTGGGTCTAAGCCTTGTATTCTTAAATGAGTTGCATAGGCACAATGTCTAAGAGTAATAAAATTAATTTTAAATTTCATATCAACATAGAAAGATTTATACCAATAAAAACCTTAAACTGTATCAATATACAAATTCTGTACCAATGTAAGAAGATATAACTTCAATTCTGCATCAGAATGTAAAGAGTTATACCAATGTAAGATTATGGCTATAAAATGCTTTAACAGTAAATTTAATAATCCATCCATATTTGTCTAATTTGCTATAATATTACTATATTCCCCTTTTTTCTATTCAACCCCCTTCCCTTTACCTAAAAAAGACAGAAGGATAGAAAAGAGGAAAGGAGAGATATAAATCCCTGAGTCTAAGATTTCTTTTAGTTTCCTCTCTGTCCAAAACTACAATTATTTGTAAATTATCCCTTAAAATGACAACATATCTATAATTCATAAAATGATGAAAACCATCCACCCCAATTTAAAAGATTAGGAAGACGATCTTCTTATGATTGTTTCTTGCATAATTGGGGTAAAGAATTCCTGCTTGGGGCCCAAGGGAAAAAATAGTTTTTTAAAAGCTAGCTGTAGTGTTTTTGCCCAGTTTCTGCATTATCCAGTCTCAGTGTTGTCTGTCCAGTCTCTGTGTTGTCTTTCCAGTCTATGTATTGGCTGTCAAGCCTTCATGTGATCAATCACTTTGACTAGCCCTTTTGAAGATGACTTGCATGCATATTTTGGAGAAATCAGCAACTGAGACAGTCTGTGAGAGTGAATCACCTGGGCTGCTTGCACTGTGAAGACGTTCATGTCTCAGCTGATAGGCTTTCCCAGGTCAGATCTAATTTTTATAAGTTTTGTTAGTAACCATGTTTTTTCATTCTATGTAGATACATAAGCATAATCACATACCCATCTTAAAACTACTCCAAGTTTCCATTCTAATGTTAACACAGCCTTATAATATATTGGTTGGCCTAGTTCCTCAGTTTTTTTTTAGTAACTCAATGTCAGCTACTGTTGTTCCTTTTTCACCAACATTAAGAAAATTGAGAGTTAACAAAGCATTATTTAGTCTGTTCCTGGGGGGTTCCTTCTCCATTTTTGTTTAATAAGCAACTCTTTTAAGGTACAATTGGCTCTTTCTATAACTCCTTGTCCTGTGTGATTATGTGGTATACCAATAAGATGCTTTATATTATAATATACAAAGCATTGCTGTAACTTATTGGATACATATGTGGGAACATTGTCGGTTTTGATTTGTGCAAGTATCCCCATAATTGCCATTATTTCCAATAAATGTGTAATTACACAATCAGCCTTTTCAGAACTTAAAGCAGTTGCCCATTGAAATCCTGAGTATGTGTCAAGGGTATGGTGTATATACTTTTGTTATCCAAGTTCTGCAAACTGAAAAACATTCATTTGCCAAATGTCATTTCTTTTGGTACCACTAGGGTTACTACCAGCAGGTTTGGTTGTATAGAGAACATGTAGAACTCTTGGCAACAAGACATCATTTTTTTTGCCATGTGATGGAAATTTTTCTTCTTTAAACCTTTCCCATTAACATGTTTCTCATGAAATTTTAAGGCTTCTAACACATTTCCTATTAGTAATTGGCCAGTTTCATCATTTCCTTGAGCTAATGGACCAGGCAAACCTGTATGAGAGTGAATATGAATATGAGTAATATATAATGGATAGTTTCTACTTCTAATGACTTGTTGAAAATGTATAAATAATGAAGTTAATTCTGAGTTATCAGGTACAAACGCAGCTTTTTCTATATGCAAAACAACTGTGTCTGCATATAAAGAATCAGGAATTATATTAAGACATTCAGAATAATCTAATAATACCTTAAGGATAGCATACAATTCTGATTTTTGAACCAATGTATATGGACTTTTGATCATCGTGCTTATTTTATCTGACTTATGACCTGCCATCCCCATCTTGTTTGCATCAGTATAAAATGGTGCCTCTGGCATTGTTCTCTTTACTATACCTGGAAGAATCCAATTAGCTCTTTTTATAAACTGTATACATTTGCTTTTCAGATATTTGTTATTAATTTCACCCAAGTAGTTACTACAAGTTATTTGCCAATCTTCATTGATCACCCATAATAACATAATCTCAGTATTTGTAAGAGGTACTACAATTTGGGCTGGATCTTTTTCCTGACAATTGATGTAGTTTTATTCTTTTATAATTAATTCAGAAATCTTTTCTATAATTTTTTACTTTGTTCATGAGCTATGAAAATCTATTTCATAATACTATCTTCCTTTTGCACAATGAGCCCAGTAGGAGAATGATTTGAAGATAAAATGACCAGAATACAATCAAGTTTAGGATTGATTTGATCCACATATGCCTCTTTCAGTCCTTGTTCTACAAGAGTCTAAATCTTTTTTTCATATGAACACTGGTCACTGGACTAGTAATAATGCTAATCTAGAATGACCTCATTGTAACATACATGTGCAAAGACCCCCATTCCAAAAAGGCAACCACAGTTTCCAGTAATTATTATTTGCTCTATTTTTTAGGAGAGGTCACAATTCAACTACAATCACTGTTAACTACTGAATTGGATGATTCAGACCTCCTCCATTCATATGTGTAAATAATGAGCTGAGCCTTCCCCATCCCACTCATAATATTCTTAATGGGAGAAGAGAAGGTGTACATCTACAAAGTGACAGTACAGCCCAAGCTTCACCTTTAGCACAGTGCACTACTCCTTTCTGCTTTGCTGAATAATGGGGTTTTTTGTTGTTGTTCTTCCAGTTTCGAAACTGCATTTTACAGCTCTTTGGAAAGAAGGTTGATGATAGCTCTGAACTTTCCAGCACCTCCAAGACAGAAGTCTCATCTGTCTCTTCAGTGTCACCTGCATAAAGTCTGCCTCCAACCTGTCCCATCTGCCAAAGCTTTGGTCACCTCTTACCTCCCTTCTCATCCATTCTTGTGAAATAAACATAATTTCTCCTTGCTCAAACCAACAAAGTCCCAGAGATGTCTACAATTTGAGGTTATCTAAGTTGCTGGGTGTTCAGGCACCAGACCTGGAAGGAATACAATGTAGGCAAAGAGACCAGAACATATGTTTTTTTCCACTTTTAATCCAGTCCCCATGTCTGTAGATATTATGAAAAGAGCATGGAAAACTGGAAGGAGAAGGCAAGTTGGCATCTGCATGTATCTCACTGGGCTTGCAGTTACAGAATTAAGAAAATGAGAGCAACAAAGTAGTTTTCTAAGACGTCTTACTGGGTGCCCTCGACAACTGAAAGGAAGGAAGAAATTCAGATGAATGGCACTTCTTGGCCTTCAGTGTCCATCTGATGGAGGCTTAGCATCCTTTAAGTCTGGTCTCCACTTAAAGGGGATCCAGGCTTGCCAGTCAATAATAGAGATGGCATGCCGCTTCTGCCAGGCCAAGGTCCCAAGCCCAATGATCATAAATACAATGAAGATGCGCAGGCGTGAGTTGAGCAAGGGCAAGGGGCAAGAACACAATGTAGAGACCATGACCAAGAGGATAGTAGTCAGAGTGAGAAGCAGGCTTATGAATCTGAACAAAAAGTCCTTGGGACGGGTTCTGAGGCTAGCCATCATTTCCAGTTGGGTAGCTTGCTGTAGAGTTTCTAGCTTGGTTATTCTGCTCTTGAAAGTCTCCATTACATCCTGCAGGGAACATACACACATATACTCACCAGAAGTCAAACAGAAATGTGCTTATCTAATCTAGTAATTTATTTGCCTAGGGGTGTTCAAGAAGTACTGTTAAGATGTTTTTCTGGTTTTTTTTCTTCCTTGTTTGTTTATTTATTTATTTATTTATTTATTTGAGACAAGATCTCACTGTATAGTTCCAGCTGGCCTGAAACTTGTTAGATAGACCAGGCTGTTCTTAAACTCACAGAGATCTATCTGCCTCTGCCTCCCAAGTCCTGGGATTAAAGGCATGTGCCATCATACCTGATGAGTTGAATCTTTTAGGAGAGATGGGAAGAACCTGTTGGATATGCACAGTAGAGACAGAATGATGGGCACTTCTTGGCCCTCAGTGTCTATCTGATGGAGGCTTAGCATCCTTTAAGTCTGGTCTCCACTTAAAGGGGATCCAGACCTGCCAGTCAATAATAGAGATGACATGCCACTTCTGCCAGGTCAAGGTCCCAAGCCCAATGATTTATAGGTCACAGACTCCAGGGTATGGCTCAGTGATTGCCCCTACAAGATGAGAAC
>NW_021620071.1:0-1319 GCF_004785775.1 Grammomys surdaster | reverse complement strand
ACAGACTCCAGGGTATGGCTCAGTGATTGCCCCTACAAGATGAGAACTACTGTCCAAAGTCTCCAAAGCACATTGGCTGCATGGTAAGGAGTGGAACTTACACAGGCATGCAGGGTGGACACTGCTGACTCTAAAGCAAAGGTGCAGGTTACTATTGTACCATCAGGCCAGACACAGTTATATATTCTCTTGCCTTGGCTTGGGCACATCCAAATAGATCTATTCATCCCCACATCCTTCTCACTAGTCCTCTCTCCCCAATGCCCTCACCCATATTTCCTTGGCTCTTTCATAGGACAAATAGGCCATTTTCTCTTCAGTGCATGCCAGATGCTGTTTGAGGTGGCAAATCTCATCCAGGTATCTCTGCAAGTGATCATTCACCTGTTCTTCCATCAGTGATTGTCTAGGATACAAGAGAGAAAGTAACACTCCCTCTGTACCCTTACTCAGAGTTCATGCTGGCAGTGAGTACCCTGAAGCTGAATTTACTAACAACACCCATACACACACACACACACACACACACACACACACCTAGAATTCTGTCAAAGGGGCTGGATCCTCTATCTCTGCCTCGGAATACTTACACTAATAGATCTTACTAATAATTATTATCTACTATTTTACCAAGTGTGCAATATACTAGAAAGTATAGAAATGAAATTTTAAGCTATCTGTATATGCTATCAACTCCCCCAAATGCTCCCAGGAGCAGTGTTGAGGATGCAATAGTTACTCCATAAATGAATCTTTATTATAAAGACCATATTGTATAAAGTTCCATTTGTATGCAATCCATAAACATGAGTCATATGAGTGGGTGCCAGGAGTTGGGAATCAGGAGTGACAAGGAATGACTGCTAGTAGGGTTTATTGTTTCAGGGATGATAAAATGTAAGATTGGGTAGTAGATTAACTCTCAATATACTAAGACCCCACTAAAATTGTACACCTTGGTAGGGAGATAGAATCTCACACTGTAGCCTAAGCTAGCTTTGAACTTGTGATCTTCCTGCTTCTGCTTCCTGAGTGCTGGGATTGCAGTCATGAGCCACTAGACCAAGCTAGACTATTCTTTAAATGAGTAAAATGAATGTGATGTGAATTATAACTCAATAAAGTTATTTAAATAAAAACAAACATTGGGCCCTTCTGCCCCTGCCTGCTCCTCCCGGCTGGAGCAGACACAGAGTAGGTCTGCTCCCGTCCTGTGGAGAAACTGAATCCTGAGTCATCCAGGAGCCACTGCACTCAGAGCAGCTGAGATAGATCGGGGAGCCAGGGACATCCAGGGCACAGCAGCTACCCAAACCCCG
>NW_021620070.1:895356-915488 GCF_004785775.1 Grammomys surdaster | reverse complement strand
GACCCTACAGCACTCCCTGGGCTGGGGCTGCCTGGAGCAGCCTGACTACTGGCATCTTGTGGGCGACTCTCACGAGGGGAGTTGTCGTGGTCACCCTCAGTCGCCAAACTCTGAGAGCTAGCCTGGGCATCGGCAGCTTGAGGCCTATGCTGCCCATCCTCACCGCCTTCGTCAAACCCTGTCCTGCCACCTGCGGAGTCCTCACCAGGATCCTGCATGGCGATTCTGACTTTCCACTCAGTGACCCCGGCTCAAGCAACTGCACTGCTCAGGTTCAGCTACGGAAGTGAGGTGGCAGTTACAACCCGCTAACACCCATCACACCACGTGTGTGCCCACCGCGCTTGCGCAAGTAAGTTCTCGCGAGGGTTGGTTCCCAGCTGAGCTACCGCCTGGCTCTTGGTGCCCTACAACTCCTGCTCCCTAACTCGGCTCCTGTCCTAGGTGGCTTGTACTGATGGAACCTTTCAATATATGATTCCCTCAAGTTTCTCCACCATCGAGTGTGGAGAAACCGCCCCCTTGGCACAACAGAAAGCCTGATGCTTCAGGAGCTCACTGCAGCAGCGGTCGTGCATGGTGCTGCAAGAACACCTGTGCCAGCACGTCCAGCCTGTGTCCAGGATAAACGTAGCTGTTGGGACCCTGAGAGATGGTTCCCAAGCTGAGATACTCTACCCAAACTTTCCCCCCTGAATGCAGACCCTTGCACACAGTGATGCCCCATATCTGTCACCAGGCGGGCATCCCTTAATGACACAGATTAGTGAGGCTGAAAGAGAAGGCCCAACATAGCCCTCAATGCTGGCTGAGATCAGAGACAGATCTTCATCGCCTCCCTGTCCTCATTCATGTTCCTAAGGCTGGACCCTGTGCTGGGGATGGGATGGCACGGTGTGGGATTGGCTCAGAGGCTTTTTTGCTTCTCTCCCAGAGCTAGGCGAGGAACAGAGGAAATATCAGCAGGATGATCACAGGAGCATTTGTCCTATGGGCACTCACGGTGTTTTCGAAGACCTGGGAATCATTTGGCACAATGTGAGGCATGGCACTGAGGAACCATCTGCTAGGGCAGTGGCCTTAGGTTGGAGTCCATGGCAGGAAACTGGTGACTGTAGGTGGTTTCCTCATTTACAGTGAAGAAAGACATGGTCTAAGAGTGAATAAAGCATGCTTTGTTCATGCTCTTGAAGGGCAGAGCTGAAATTGGTGCCTAGAAGTGGTGTTTCCTGCCACCTGGTGGTGTTGAGTTGGTGGGGGACTGTATGGCCTCTCAAAGTGGATGATTCAGTGGCCATGCAGGTTGCAGATGAATTCATAGGGACTGCTGAGATCAGAGAGTAAGACAAGACAAGACAAGACCATCCTGGTGGTCTGGACATCCTCAAAGTCCCATGTGACCCGGGTGGTCACAAGAGATAGGAGACCCAGGCTACAGGGACTCATTGGTACCTCATGTCCCCAGCTTGTGTAGTGGTGTCCTGCCTGACTCTGGAGGATACAGTTAGTTCCTTGGGACTCAGAGGACATTTTGAACAGTCCTAGTTGGACTCTCCAGAGGGTGGTTTGGTCCACAGGCTGAGCCGGGGCTGGATGGATTCTACAGGGTCACAGCAAGAGGGTCAGAAGCAGATTGCTTCGTTTATGTGATTCCATACAGTCTGGGGTGGTGGTGGTGGTGGTGGGTGTTCATTGGGGAGCAGAGTTCATGGAGAATGAATGTGAAGGACTCCTAGGGGAACCCATCCAAGAAAATAGTGAGAACCTTCATGGCTGGGGAATTGGTCCATTGGGAGCCAGACACACACTTGAGTTCTGGTTCTTAATTCCTTTGATAATGAACAGTGGTGTGGAAGTGCAAGCTAAATAAACCCTTTCATCCCCAATTTGTTTCTTGGTCATGGTGTTTTTGTTGCAGTAATAGAAATCCTAACTGAAACAGTATTTGTCATTTATGCATGTCTGTGCATCAAATTTATGTATGCCTGGTATATAAGGAGGCCAGAATATGTTGTCAGATTTCCTGGAACTGGAGTTACAGACAACTGACACTGTAAGTCATAGTATAGGTACTGCGAATCAAACTTGGATCCTCTGGAAGAGCAGCCTGTGTTCTTAACTACTGATTTCCTCTCCACTCCCAATTCACTGGTTGTTTTGATAACGTTTAAGTAGAAGAGATGCCTATCTCTTCAGCTCACTGTATTTTTTCTCCTCTAAATGAGTTAACTTCCCTTCAATTTCTATTGACTCACTTCTCTGATGCATGCTTCATAATTGGGGAAAATTTGGTCCTTAAACCTTAAAATGAAAGATAATGATACCTTTTCTGTTGTATCATTCAGTGTGAATATCAACTATAAACAGTTTGTGGTTGAGTAGGCAAGGAAGTTCCAGAAAGTGGGAGTGTTTTTGTAATCCTGTTTTACAATCAGGTCTCTTTCTGTAGATTCCTGGGCAAAGGCCCAAGATATCGAACATATAAATTTTTTTCTGCTGCAAGAAAAGACCCAGATTAATGCCAACAAGATAAGTTAAATCAAAGAATGACAATCATAAGATAGAACTATTCAATTAAAAAATGCTGACAAACGTGAATAATGAAAACCTTTGCTAACATTGCCATGTAGTGGACAATAAAAGGTCAGTGTCATTGTCATATCCCACAATCTCCACCCTTGCTGCCTCAAACACTTGTAGGTGTGTCCTTTCCAGCAAAGTGTTAGGGAGTAAGCAACTTTTCTCTATGCAAAACTTGAAACAAAGTAGGTTTGTAAGAGTTTCTTAGATTATCCTGAGAAATATATACATAATTTATATATTCTTCCAAAATGATGAGTTTCCTCATCATTTTGAAGGGTAACAATACTACAGAATTGTTATCCTTCATGTTATACTACAATAAGACAGAATTTAACTGATTCTAAGAGAACATGGCTTCAGATTGACTCAAAGTTCTACACATTATGCAGATCAGTTACATATGTTAGATCCTAAGTATCCCATGTGACCTGAAGCATTCCTGGATGGTTCTTAGAGATGGAATACTAAGGATCTTATGTGGGGATGTTGTTGTTTATGTGTTAAGTAACTAAAAATTAGTAACATAAAAACCAGTATATTTTTTGCTTATTTCTGCTGGTCCCTGGCCCTCAAATAGGTGGACTAACTCTGTGATACAACAGATAAATAATTTGGTAGCAAAACCTACTCAGATACATTATCATAAGTTAGCTATGGAGGACCACAAGACTCAAGATAAGGTTGTTTCTTTATACAGGGTGTTCCCAAAACTCATCTCCACCCAACCTAAAAGAGGGTACTTCCACCCCTAGACCAGGCAGAGAGGGGCCACCCAGAACCCCCTCTGACAGGCGATCTGAATTCTTGCTTAGGCTGCGAGGCTAAGCACTGCAAGAGAATATAAATAAAAGATAAAAATATCTATCTGGGTTCCCTGAGGGACAAGCCTGACTGCATAGGGGTTGATGTCAAGAGTATCCCCTCTCCAGGAAAAAGACATCAGGACGGGTATGGCCCTCATGCCTCACTGGACAACGACAGGGGGACTGGAGCCATTACAAGGTCCCCTTCAAATACTGGAGGTCATGCCTCTATCCCCGCCTTCTCAAGTTTAGAATTGCCACAGCCCTTCTATACTTAGAGAAGGGAGGAGATCTCAGGGGCAGCCCTGCTTACACACTGTAGGCCTAAAATCATCCATAGGCCTAAAATCAGCAATAGGCCTGTCATACATGTATACTAACACCAAGTCTTGTGTCTCAGTGGAAAAACATTGAAACAGATGGCTATAAGCTAATGTCAACAGGCAGCTTTTGTGGAAATTTATAAGCCTGAGTAGTCATAGACCTTGTAAATAGGTAGCCTTGGCAGACAATACCAACTTAGATAAGGACAAGCGAGTCATAGGCAGAGTCATAGTGACTTGTCCTCTGAACCTTCACCCAGCCGATACCCAGTTCTGAAGATATCTGTATTCCCCCTGAACACCCACACTCCAGTGTCATTCCCTTCCCCACATCCTGCCTTTCTGTGTTTATAACCCCTGTATGAATTAATTACGATTTGAGAAAAAAATTATAAAATTAGATACTTTCTGTAAACTATAGATTAGACATTGTATAGCTGTCAGCCCAAGAACACTTTCTTTTGTATTTCTCAATGCTGTCTCTTTGTAAGTCTTTGCATTTTCTTTTAATTGTTCACATTTTCCAAAAAGCCAATATATTATTCCAATTGAATAGAAATCAAATATTGTTAAAGGTTCAATATATATTTAGATAGTACAATTGATTTATCAAGACAACTGTATCTAATGTAATTTTTAAGATATATAGACCAGCATGCTCTCCATAAAGGAATAAAAACTAAAAAAAAAAAAACAGTATATTATGCTGGATTGGAAATTATTGAGTAGAGGGAAGCTCAATAAAAACCTTATTGCCTTTTTAGGATGTCTTTAGGAGAATGTGTACTAACACTTCTTTAAAGTAAAAATACTTCTCTGGGACAAATTTCTATCAATTTGCTTCTAACACCAGAAGGAAATCACAAACCTTGTCATTAGTACCCAAGACACTTACTGATGTTCAACAATGATGTTCAGTGGGATATTTTGTTTTCAATAACCAAAGGTTTGAGGGAGAAAGAGAGGACAAAAACAGGCCAATGCCTGTTTCTTCCCTGAGGAAAAAAGGAGAAAGGTATGTAGATGTTCCTTCAGCCTTACATGGTGACTTAAAATCTGCTGGCTTCTCTTTCCCAGAAGAAATAGACTCTAGAATAAATGCTGTCTCAAATAAAGGCCACTGGAAGAGAATTGCCCAATATTGGACTGACTTCTAATACTCCTTGCCCTCAGTGTAGTAAAACAGGACATTGGATGGCTTAGTGACACAAGGATCAAAGGACTTCCAGACCAAAGCCCCAGATGTCAACTCTGGAATGAGGAAACCCTTGGTCCAGTTGGCTTTTGAGTCAGCCATAACCACCAATAAGTTAGAGCTTCATGTAAATCTTGAAGTTGCAGGCAAGAGATTAAAATTTCTTATTTTATTAAAAAAATTTAGTCAGAACATATAGTATTAGGTTTTATTAGGGCATTTCCAAACAGAATTTGTTTCTGTTGGATTCTGTTTTCTTATTCCCCTGAATCCCCTTGTATCCTTCCATCTGTGCCCCCCCCACACAAGACTCCTTTTTTCTTTCTTTCACTTCTCATGTACCCTATTACCTCTTCCTTCCTCAATATCTTTTTTGTCCTAAGTGGTCTCCTTACTAATTTCATAGCCTATACCCAAATTTTATATACCCATCCCCAATTCATATACATACATACAGAAATCATTTAACAGGATCCACATATAAGAAAGAACGTACATTTTCATTGAAATCTGGTTTACCTTGCTTGATTTAATACTTTCCAGATGCATCCATTTTTCTGCAGATTAAGTTTTGATAACATGGCCTCTAATCTTTTATTTCAGGCAATTAGCTTCTGACTCTTGAAGAGGTAGGGCTATCACCCTCTTATCAACCTTTCCTGAAGGCAAAAACAGTGAATTAGCATTTTTAGACGCTCCCCCCATTATTTACTGAGTATGGGCTATAAATATGTAAGATGGAACAGACAGAGTCACCTAGATTAAAGGACTCATACCTTTCCTTCTTTTTACTCTATATTATGTTAAATTCAATTCCTTCTGTTATAAAATGTTTTAGGATCCTAAATATGAAAGATACCTTCTCCCCATATCAGCTCCTGAAAGATACCTTCTCCTCATTCCTGCTCCTAAATCTCAATTTCTCTTTTGGCTTTAAATAGACTGATGGACAGGATTGGAATAAAAAACTAATTTGGACTTGATGTGCCTGGTTGGGGTGATACCTAGAGGGCCCCCCCCATTCTCAGAGGAGAAAAAAGGGAATGGTGAAGCAACTGTGGGATAGAGACTGGAGAGAGGGGGAACAGATATTGGAATGTAAAGTGAATAAATAAATTAACAAAAAATCAAAATGACAAAAACAAACAAACAAAAACTAACTTCCATGAGGCTCTATAGACAGCCTCCATATTTTTAGTCAGGTCCTTATCAAGGGACATAAATGACTTAAACTGTGATGGTTATACAATTTTAGATAGTAATCTTACAAATATGTGATGATCTCTTTTTTGCTCTCCCTTCTTAAAAAGAAGCCATCAAATTTCCTAATATAAACTTTAAATTTACTTAGTTGACAGAGGATATCTAATTTCTAAGCCCCCAATCCATTTATTATTACAAAAGACATTATATCTAGGATTCATTTTGATTCTGAAGCATAGGCTTTGTGGGGTGGGGTATTGTAGGAAGAACCACCCAGGCCCTTCCAAACCCTAGCACTAGAAAACAGCTTAGAATTTTTTTAGAAATTAGTGATTTATTTATTTTTATTTTTGTGTACACTGGTGTTCTGCCTACATGTATGTCTGAGTAAGGGTGTCAGATCCCTGGAACAGTTATGAGCTGCCATGTGGATGCTGGTGATTGAACACTGGTCCTTTGGAAGAGTAGCCAATGCTCTTAACTGCTGAGCCATCTCTCTAGCCTCTATTTTTTAAACTAATACTCTACTGTTGGTTTTTGGATTTCTGAGTACAAATTCATGGCCAAGACTCTGTATGAATACTTAAATGGACATAATAACTGAACTTCCCATATCTTATGAAGAAAAAAAGCAAGAGACTTTTAATTACCCAAAGCTGAGACTCCAGCTTTAAGGTTGTCACATGACAGTCTTTTAAAAGAAAGTAGCATGTATATGGGTATTTTTCCTGCATGTATATCTGTATGCCACCTATGTGCTTGGTACCTGCAGAGGCTGAAAGAGGGCATAGGATCCCCTGGAACTGGAGTTAACAAAAGGTTGTGAGATAACATGTGGGTGCTGAGAATCTAACCCAGGTCCTCTGCAAGGGCAGCCAATGCTCTTAACTACTGAGACATCTCTTCAGCTCCCTTTTAAAATTTGTGATTCTGAATGCCATGGTGTGGCCTTGGTAGTCCTTACCAAAGCCTCAAGTCAAATCCATTTATTAAAATAGCCTGATTTAGAAGCTCAATGGTCACCAAGATGTGTGAAGATAATAGCTGACTCTATTATCTTACTAGAAGAATCTCTAAAACCACTTTGGGCTCTTATTTGCATATTTCATACCAAATAATATCCCTGTCAAAATCTGAATGGTATGCACTAACTATTCCCAGTTTGTTTTCTCTGCTTTGTGCTTACAGTTCAACATGTGACCTCTCAGCTCATTGTTTCACCACCTTGTCTGTTGCCATGTGATGATGATGAATTTTTATCCCTGTGGAAGCATAAGCCTAAGCAATCCCTTCCTTCTGTAAATTGCCTTGGTCATGGTGCTTTATTATAACAATAGAAAAATAGTAATACAACATCCTCTGCTTTTCCCAATCTATTTAATGGAAAATCATTAAGGAATTTCATGAGCCTGGTCATCACAGCTGATGCTGAACATAGCAAATTTGTAAACATGTTTGATGGCAAAGGTATCTATAAAACCTGTGACGGCTTTTAGTATGCTTAGGTATGGACCTTGAATTCCTGATCTCTCCAATATTTTTAACATGAAGGGGTGTTGTATTTTGTCAAAGGCTTTTTCAGCATCTAATGATATTATCATATGGGTTTTGTCTGAGTTTGTTTATATAGAGGATTACATTGATGGATTTCCATATATTGAACCATCCCTGCATCCCTGGGATGAAGCCTACTTGACTGTGGTGAATGATCATTTTAATGTGTTCTTGGATTTGGTTTGTGAGAATTTTATTGAGTATTTTGTATCAATATTCATGAGAGAAATTGATCTGAAGTTCTCTTTCTTTGTTGGGTCTTTGTGTGGTTTAGGTATCAGCCTAACTGTGGCTTCACAGAACGAATTCGGTAGTGTTCTCTCTGTTTCTGTTTTGTGAAATAGTTTGAGAAGTATTAGTATAAGGTCTTCTTTGAAGGGCTGATAGAATTCTCCACTAAAACCATCTGGTCCTGGGGATTTTTTAGTTGGGAGAATTTGGGGCTTTTATTTGTTTGTTTTGTTTTTTGTTTTGGGTTTTTTTTTTCATTTTTATTTTTTAATTGGATATTTTATTGATTTACATTTCAGATGTTATCCCCTTTCCCCATCCCCCCCCAGAAACCCCTTATCCCATCCCCCCTCCTGTTACTATGAGAGTGTGCCCCCACACACCCACCCACTCCCACCTCCCCACCCTCGAATTCCCCCACGCTGAGGCATCTAGCCTTCACTGGACCAAGGACCTCCTCTCCCACCAATGCTTGACACTGTCATTCTCCACTACATATACAGCTGGAGCCATGGATCCCTCCCTAAGTGCTCCCAGGCTGACAGTTTAGACCCTGGGAGCTCTGGTTTGTTGGTATTGTAGCTCTTCCAATGGGGCCTCAAGCCCCTTCAGCTCCTTCAATCTTCTACCTCCTCCGTTGGGGACCCTGTGATCAGTTCAATGGTTAGCTGAGAGCATCTGCCTCTTGCAGACCTCTCAGGAGACAGGTATATAAGGCTCCTGTCAGCATGTACTTCCTAGCATTCATAACAGTGCCTGTGTTTAGTGACTGCACATGGGATGGATCCTCATGTGGGGCAGTCTCTGGATGGCCCCTTCTTCAGTTTCTGTCCCACACTTTGTCTCCATACTTGCTCCTGTGAGTATTTTTGTTACTCCTAAGAAGGACTGAAGCGCCTACACTTTGGTCTTCCTTTTAATGATTGCTTCTGTTTCTTTAGGGGTTATGGGACTGTTTGGATGGTTTATTTGATCCTAATTTAACTGATATCTGGTATCTTCATAGAAAAATCCTCCATTTCATCTACATTTTCCAGTTTTGTTGAGTATAGGCTTTTATAGTAGGATCTGATGAGGCTACTCACACATCTCAAAATTCTTAACCCAGAAATGTTCCTGTCCAAAGGAAAGACGGGGACAAAAAGTGGAACAGAGACTGAAGGAAAGGCCATCCAAAGACTCCCCCACCTAGGGATCCATCCCATCTGCAGACACCAACTCCCCACACTATTGCTGATGCCAAGAAGTGCTTGGTGAAAGGAGCCTGGTATGGCTGTTCCCTGAAAAGTTCTACCAGCACCTGACCAATACAGATTCAGATACTCACAGCCAATCATTGGACTGAGCCCAGGAACCCCAATGGAAGTACTAGAGGAAGGACTGGAGTTGCTGAAGGGGATTGCAACTCTGCCAGGAGCTATACCTGGCTTGGTGGGAGGAGAAGGTGATCTTCTTTCTTCTCCTCCGATCGGTCGGTTCTTCTTGAGGCAGCCAAGGGGGATAGGAATTGGAAGAGCATCAGCGAGAGGTAAGACTTGGTCTTACGAGATTTGGGGTAATATCTTATGAGATATTTAGGGTTGCTGTTTAATAAAATCTTTCTTGTCTACATTACTAAAATTTACTTACTAGTCTACTGTAGCTGAACTGCAATCTGTTTGATCCTCTGAGGCCAGAAACTGCAGTTTCTGGCACTTAACACCTCAGCCCAGGGACAGCAGAGAATTAGGCAAATATCCTTAGTACTCTCTCTGCAGGCACTGCCAGGCTCTAACTTAGGTCTGTTGGTTTGAGGTCACACGAAGAAAAGACACTTAAAGAAGTTATTATAGTTTATTGCTAAGTGTAAGTTATCTAAGGGGAAAAGTGGGAAGGTTCTAAGTGGGGAAAAGGAAAAAATTCTAACAAAGGAAAAATTCTAAGTAGAGAGATTCTAAGCAGGGGGGAGAGGAGAGAGAGAGGGAGAGGGAGAGGGAGAGGGAGAGGGGGAGAGGGAGGGAGGGAGGGAGGGAGGGAGGGAGGGAGGGAGGAGAAGTGACAGAGAGAAAGTGTGGGAGAGAGAGAGAAAGAAGTGAAGTGACCGCTAACGAACGTCCCTTTGTCTTATACATCATTCGTAGTACCTGATCACATGTTACAAAGTTCATCACAAGTTCACACCAAAATTCAAATCATAAATTGAAACAGAAGTTTACAACAGAGAATGTTTACATGCATATTCATTAGGAGTAATTATCTGGCTAAACATCCATCACCTGTCTAGCTCCACAGGTTCACTGAAGGTTTAAAACTATAAGAAATTAGTGAAGTTTTGTATAGATAAACCCAGGCAATATTTTCTCTTCTGTCCTAGAACCTATAATAAATTGTGAGTTCCCTTTTAGTGACCCTTGGTTAATTGTTTTACAACCACCTGAGAATGTGCTCTGAGCAGGAGAGAGTCTGGTTACTATCTAAGTGCTGTTAACTGATGACACTTGGGAGACTGGCAGAGTTCTCATAGCAGTTTTGACTATCAGAAAGGGACTTAATAGCAGTCCCACTATAAAAGAGCTTAATAATCATTGATGTAATTTTAGGAATTCTTATAGGATCATCATTAAGACTTAAGAAGTCGTCTATTTGTTTATATAGCATCACTACAAGACAGTACATCTTCGTGGGTCTGTAGAGATCTGCTCCAAAGGGGAGTGCTATTGCTTAGTGATTGTTATATATGTTTAATAATAATAGGAAAAGCATATTAAGAGCAGGATCTTTCCTAAAATATGCCCAACATAGCCTTGCTGAATGTGGCACACTTGTCGCAGATAATAATCCGAGGCAAGCATTTCAGGATGATCAACTGCTTATTATTAGCTTGTCCTATTATGGCTTCTGACACAACCCCATACGAAGAACAATATCAACTAACTGGACCATACAGAGCTCCCAGGGACTAAACCACCAACCAAAGAGTATAGATGGAGGGACCCATGGCTCCAGATACATATGTAACAGAGGAAGGCCTTGTCTGCTATCAGTGGGAGGGGAAGTCCTTGGTCCTGTGGAGGCTTGATGCTGAAGTGTACGGGGATGCTAGAGTGGTGAGGCAGGAGGGAGTGAGTGGGTGGAGGAGCACCCTCATAGAGGCAAAGGGGAGGGTGGAAGGGGATGGAATGGGAAATTTGTGGAGGGATAACCTGGGAGGGGGATATCATTTGAAATGTAAACAAAATTATTAATAATTTAAAAAAATTTTAAAGTGATGGGTATTCTTGGTTGTCAACTTAACTACATCTGGAATTAACTAACTCCAAAATGGAGGGGCACACATGTGAGGGCTTTTTGCTTAATATAAAGAGGGAAGATCCACCTCTAATCTGGGTATTTGAGGTGGAAATGATACACCTTTAAACCAGATCTTTTGAGGTGGGAAGGCACACCTCTAATCTGGGGTATGTCTTCTGCTCAAAGCCTATATAAAGACATGAAGGAAGCTTTTGCCTGTTGCCTGCTTGCCCTCACTTTTCTACTAAGTCCATCTTTTCACTGGTATTAGAGCCTACTTCTAGAATTCCAGTGTATACTAAAGACCAGCTGAGATACTAGCCTCATGAACTGAACAACTACTGGATTCTTGAACTTTCCATTGGTAAACAAACATTGTTGGATTAGCTTGGACCACAGTCTATAAATAATTCTACCAAATTATACACATATGGGGTTGGAGAGATAGTTCAGCAGTTAAGAACACTGACAGAGGTCCTGAGTTCAATTCCCAGCAACCACATGGTGGCTCATAACCTTCTGTAATGGAATCCGATGCCCTCTTCTGGTGTGTCTGAAGACAGCTACAGTGTTCTCATATAAATTAAATAAATCTTTAAAAAACATTACACACACACACACACACACTCATCTTATAAGTTCTGTTACACTAGAGAACCCTGACTAATACAAGATCATTGGTCAAATTCTCTGTGTTTCTGTTTTTTGTGCTACTAATCATCCTTGGGGATCTGAACCTCCTTATTAGTTCCAGCTCAGTAGCATGAGCAATACTCAAACAAAGATTAACACATAGAACTTACATAATTGCCTCTTTGTCAAAAATGCAAACTATTGATAGTTCTTTCAAGGGATGGGTAGGAACCTTCCAAACTGCATTTGAAAAGTCCACTGAAGTACTCAAACCCCTCCTCCAGGATATTGTTCCCCCATTTGGTTTCCTGAGATTTCTTTGAAATGATAATGACTCCTCCCTTATTTTCTAGATTATTTGGGGAATTAGACACACTCTTCATTCCCCTTGGAGACCTTAGTTGCTTGGGAAAGTGAAACATATAATCCTAAGGGTGTCCATTTAAAAAGCTTCGGCAGTGACTAGAGAGGTGGTCAGAGGTTAAGAGCACTGGCTGCTTTCCCAGAGAACTCGGTTGGATTCCCAGAACCTATATGTCAGTTCACAACTATAACACCAATCCTAGGGAATCCAGTGCCCTATTTTGGCCTTTTTCAGGCACTAGGAATGAACGTGGTACACAAACATACATGGAGACAAAACAACCATATATATTAAATAAATAAAAATTTGAAAAAGCTTTGAAAAGAGATCCATCTTATTTGGAAGTCAACATTACCAATAGCTTCTTTTGATTCCATATGGGCCCTCGATCCCTTATAAGCACCCCTATATTCAGAACTGTTTCTAGATGATGAAGCTCTGTCTTTAAGCCACATTGCCAATAGCCTCAATGAATTCCAACAGACTATCAAAGAATACGGTTTACAGAGACTGCATAATATATTTTAAAAAGGAAAGTGGACATATAATTTCAACACCAGTAGAGGAATGACTACTATTTGATAAGGTACTGGGAGGTGGGAGCACTTTTTAAACTATTCAAGTACTGGTAGGCTCATACCAAGAGAGGCTCCATGAGTAGCTGGACAACACAAACTAGACTTGATAGGGAAAGAAGGAAAAAAGTAAGTAATCTCAGAGTTGGGTGAGAAGAGATAGGAGCATGGAGACAGTAGTAAGGGGGAATCTGGGAGAGTATGCTCAAAATACATTTTATGATTTTCTTAAAGAAATAATACAATTATTGCAAAAAATCAGATAAATCTTGAATTTAACCAGGATAATAAGTGCTAATTAAAAAGCATAGGAAAGACAAGGCCAACAGCTAACTCCTCTTTGGAAAGGCCTGTTTTTTTGTAGTTACATCTTCCCCTATAGCTATCAAACTCCACGAATCTTAACTTGGATTTATCTCTTCTGAGTTGAGGCACACTTTGAAAGAAAACTCCCCAAAATACTCACATGAGTTCTTGGGACAGTGCCCTGCCCTCATTAAAAAGTCCCATCTTTGGTTCTGGCTGTTAATTTCTGCCTTCCTATGGTACATAGGAAGTTTACCATCCAGGTAAAAACTCATTTCTTATATGGGTCTAGATTATGCCCAAAAAAGTACACAAAATAATTGTTGGATCTATGAACCCTATTATTTATAGTACTTCTTGACTTCAATGGTGGATATCCACTCTTCCAAGGGATGATTAGAATCAATCACAACAGTGCATTAGGAGGTTTACTTCTGTTTCAAATGTAGTTGATGAATAGAATGTTTTCCAATGACCTATTAATATAGCTGAGTATCAAAAGGAACCCAGAAGACTGGTGAAATGGCTCAGCAGTTAAGAGTACTGACTGCTTTTCCAGAGGTCCTGAGTTTGACTCCTAGTAACCACATGGTGGCTCACAACCATCTGTAATGGGTCCTGATGCCCTCTTCTGGTGTGTCTGAAGACAGCTACAGTGTTTTCATATACATAAAATAAAAAAAAAGTTTTTTTTAAAAAAAGGAACCCAGAAAGAACTTTTCAAAGGAAACCATGATGGCTAAACAAAACTAAATCAACCAACGAACCAACCGAACAACGACAAAACCCTCCATCTTATGCTAGGCATCTATCTTGGTACCCACTAGTCTCTGATTCCAGTGCCTGCAACATAAGTTTCCAGTAACCCTGACTCAGTGACTCCCCACCAATCCAGAAATGTACAGACATGACCATCTACTTGTCATATTGTGATTAACTAACTGCTTTTTGGCTTCTTTAACCTGCTTATGAAAACATTCAGGTTGCCTTGACTACCTAATCTTGGCAGAGTAAAATAGCTCTTAGCTTGCTTGCATAAATACTCTAGTGGTTTTTGTCTTTTAAAATACTTTACTCACCCTTCTCCTCATGGCAATCTCAACTTTGTCTCAGAGATTGTTTCCTTGCTAGCAGTAATCAATAAATCCCTTAATTATAATTATAATCTATGATCTTTTTCCTGGGATCAGTGCCAGGAACCATCAAGGAGAAGCTAAAAACTAGCAGATGATCTTCCTGAGATCGTTCTGCCATGAAATGTAAAGCTATGACAGGTTTTCTCCTTTAGACAAGGCTGAGGAGATTACATTTTAGGAAAGACTTCTTCTATTAAAATGATTTTCCTGTTATTGTTAAGTATGTATAACAATAACTAGATATTAGCCCACCCTTTTGAGCAGATTTCTGCAGAACAATGAAGATGTTAGTGATGCTATATAGACATATAGATGACTTCTTCTTAATTCTTAATGATGATTCTATAAGAATTCCTAAAATTTTATTAGTAATTATTAAGCTCTTTTATAATAGAACTGCTATTAAGTCCTTTCTGGTGTCAAAACTGCAATAAGAATTATGCCAGTCTTCAAGTGTCATCAGTTAATTGCTTCTGAGATAGAAAGCAGGCATTTACAACTTAGAGCACACTCCAAGAGGTTGTAAAACCATTGACCAAAAGTCATAAAAAGGGAAGTAATGATTTATTATAGGTGCAATGACAGAAGATAAAATATTGACTGAGTTTATCTATATAAAATTTCAATGATAACTTACTTATGGTCTTTACCTCTCCATGAACCTGTAGAGGTAGTGACAGATAATGAATGTTAGCCAGATAATTAATCTTAGTTAATATGCATGTAAACATTCTCTCTGATCATGCATGTCCTTTTGGTTCAGGGTTACTTCACGCAGGATATTTTCTAGTTCCATCCATTTGCCTGCAACATTCATGATGTCTTCGTTTTTAATAGTTGAATATTATTCCATTGTGTAAATGAATCACATTTTCTGTATCCGTTCTTCATTTGAGGGGCATCTGGTTTGTTTCCAGCTTTTGACTATTACAAATAAGGCTGCTATGGACATGGTGGAGCACACATCCTTGTAGTATGGTAGAGTATCTTTTGGTTATATGTTCAAGAGTGGTATATCTGGGTCCTCAGGGATTACTACATCCAATTGTCTGAGGAACAGCCAGATTGATTTCCAGAGTGGTTGCACCAGTTTGCAATCCCACCAGCAATAGAAGAGTGTTTCTCTTTCTTTACAACCTCACCAACACTGTACTGTCACCTGAGGTTTTTTGTTTGTTTGTTTGATTGTTTTGTTTCATTTTTTGTTTTGTTTTTGTTTTTTGTCTTTGTTTTTGTTTTACAGTCCAGTTATTATCCCCCTCCTGGTCCACTCTCTGACTGTTCCTCACCCCATACTTCCTCCCCTGTCTCCAAGAGGATGTCCCCACCCCACCAGACCTCCCCACTCCCTGAGGCCTAAAGTCTCTTGAGGGTTAGGTGCATCTTCTCTCACTGATGCCAGACCAGGCAGGCCTCTGCTGTATATGTGTTGAGGGCCACCTATCAGCTGATGTATGTTGCCTGGTTGGTGTTCCAGTGTCTGAGGGATCTCGGAGGTCCAGATCAGTTAAGACTGCTGGTCTTCCGATAGGGTTGCCCTCCTCCTCAGCTTCTTTTATCTTTTCCCTAATTCAACCACAGGGATCCCCGGCTTCTGTACATTGGTTGGGTGTAAGTATCTGCATCTGACTCTCTTGGCTGCTTATTGGGCTTCTTGGAGGGCAGCCATGCTAGGCTCCTATCTGTAAGCACACCATAGCATCAGGAGCCTAGCATGACTGTCCTCTGAGAGACCCAACCACCAGCTGGTTGAGACAGATGCATTTACTTACCCATAACCATTGGACTGAAGTTGGGGACCCCTATGGAGGAATTAGGGGAAGGATCGAAGAAGCTGAAGGGGAGAGCAACCCCATAGGAAGACCAGCAGTCTCAACAAACCCAGACCTGTGGGAGCTCCCAGAGACTGAGGAACCAACCAGACAACATACATAGGCTGGTCTGAGGCTCATTCCTGCCCCAAAGATATATAGCAGAGTACTGCCTGATCTGGTCTCAGGGGGAAATGGTCTTAGTTCTATAGACACTTGAGGCCCCAAGGAAGGGGGATGCCTGTTGGGGGAGAGAAGGCAAGCACCCTCTCAGAGACAAGGAGGAGGAGGAATGGGATGAGAAATTGTGGGACGGGGTGGGGGGAGCAACAGCCAGAATGTAAATAAATGAAGTAATTAAAAAACATTCTCTTTTGTAAATTTCTTATTCAATTTATGATTTAAATTTATGTGTAAATTTGTGGTGAACTTTTTACCATGTGATCATGTATTCTTAAAGATGTATAAGTGCTCAGGAAATAAGAGGAAGAACCTTTTAGAGAAGAACTTTCTTAGAAAACTTTTAGGAGAACTTTTTAGAGAGAACTTAGAAATAAAGGCTAAAATCACTTTTCAAAGTGTCCCTTTTTCTTCCTGTGACTTTAACTAACAAGCTTCACCTAGCAACTGATGGAAACAGATGCAAAGACTCACAGCCAAACTTTAGGTGAAGCTTGGGGAATCCTGCAGAAGGTGGGGAGGAACAATTGTGGGAGCCAGAGAGGTCAAGGACACCACAAGAACATAGCTCACAGAATCAACTCAACTGGGCCTCCAGAGGTCCCCAGAGACTGAACTGACAATCAGGGAACCTGCATGGGCCTGACCTAGGCCCTCTGCATGTATGCTATGCTTGTGTAGCTTGGTCTTCTTGTGGAATTCCTAATAGTGGAAGTGGGGGTTTCTGACATGTTTACCTGCTTTGGGGACCCTTGTCCTCCTACTGAGTGAGTTCCCTTGTCTGGCCTCAACATGACGGGAAATGCCTAGTCTTATTGCAACTTGATATGCTAGTACTGCTGATATCCATGGGAGGCCTGCTCTTTTCTGAAGAGAAATGGAGGAGGAGAAGATGGGAGAAGGGAGGAAGGACTTAGAGGAGAGGAGGAAGAGGAATCTGCGGTTGAGATGTAATATATGATAGAAAAATGAATTTAAAGAGAAAAGGTGGACAGCACCCAAGGGGGAACACTCAAGGTTGATCATTGCTCTCCACAAACATCGCATATGCATACACCTAAGCACACACAAACCACTAAAGTCTTTCTTCCACCAGAATTATTTGCTACTGAGTAGGTCATGAGGTCCAAGGAGTATGATGGGGAGTCCTTAATGGCACCAGTGGGACTACAG
Organism: Grammomys surdaster; assembly: GCF_004785775.1. NCBI lineage: Eukaryota > Metazoa > Chordata > Mammalia > Rodentia > Muridae > Grammomys > Grammomys surdaster. Next base: position 898,148 of record NW_021620070.1, on the reverse strand, counting down.
TACTCACCCTTGGCTCTGGTTATCCCCAGGCTGGATTGGTAGATATCCTCCAGGATTTCTTTAGATACAGGGTGACAGATAAAATCTCTAGATCTTGAAATGTTTTCTATTGGTGTAAGCACCTAGCTTCCACTTTCATTCTATATATAGGTTTATATTATGCCATTTGACATATTGAAACTCTTACTAAACTACTCAAAAGGTTTTAACTTACACAACCTAAGGAATTTCTCTTAATTCTGAAGTTCAAGTAATAAGAAAATCATAATTACACAAAATTAAATGTTATGAGATATCTTCTGATGTGTGTGTATTTTTGGCACTCTCAGTAATGTCTAATCTACTTTATAAAGACTACAAAATCACATGCAAAACATGTCAGATATCACTACCTCCTTTGGCAAATAACTTTGAAATTGGATCTCTGAATTGTTGTGGTGGACATGGGTTATATATATTATAATCATGGTTATGATTCCATTAGTCTTTGGACCTTATGTGTTTAACTATTACCTTAATTTTATCTCCTCTCATTTACAGTCAGTTCATCCTCAGATGGCCCTGTGGAATGTACTAACTCCATGTACTTAGATCTTCTTCCTCAAAGAGCCAGAACAAGATCCTGTGACATTTGGACTATGTCACAGGAATTCCTGAGCTGCACTTTTAAAATGGTATAAACACAAGGCCTGAAAGTCAGCAAGAATGGAGCTCCTATCATTATATCCAGAAGTAATTGATTGGCTTGGTACTAATCTCCTAAATGATTTTTGAATTTCAGCTTCTGAGGGATGAGTTGTTAGGGAGCTAGTTAGATATTAGCAAGCTTAGAAGACAGCTGGGACGGACCTTTTTCTCATAATCATAAGCTTACAAAACCAAGGATTGGAATGCTAGTATTTAAATTACTTATCATAAAAAATGTGACTTGAGCCCTTTGGTTGCCTTTGGAAGATGATGTGATATCCTTAATTACCTAGAAGGCTTTTAATGGCTCTTCTGGCTAGTTTTATGTCAACTTGACACAAGGTTAAATCATCTGAGAGGAGGGAACCTCATTAAGAAAATGTTTCCATAAGACTGGACTATAGGTAAGCCTATAGGATGTTTTATTGAATTATTGATGTAGAAGGACTCAACCCATTGTGGTTGGTGTCATCCCTGGTATGATAGTCCTGGGTTATATAAGGTTGAGCAAGCTATGAGGAGCAAGCCAGTAAGAAGCTCTCTTCCATGGCCTCTGCATCAGTTCCTGCTCTGTTTGAGTTCCTGTCCTGACTTCCTTCAATGATGAACAGTGATGTGAAGTGTAAGCAAAATGCTTTTGGTCATGATATTTCATCAAAGCAATAGTAAGCCTAACTAAGACAATGGTTAACTATTTAAACATGCTTAACATTTTAAACCTTTTAATATTGCAGCACTTTTGGGGACACCATACCATGACAGGGACTGCCAGCAGTAGGTTAGGATGGAGACATCTCAGAAGCCTACAGCAGCTCCTTGTAGAAAAGGATGATGTCTGGGACCCTGAGAAGCAAGAGACACATCTCTCCAGGGGACCCACTATCTGTAATAAGAGACTGCCTGAAGTAGGCCGGGATGGAGACATCTCAGTAGCCCATGGCAGATCTTTGTAAAAAAAAAAAAAAGTTGTTCCCATTTCTCCTAGCCTTAGCCCTGGAGAACAGCTGTATAGGTTTCATTTGTGCGTGACTGTTTTTCAGTTGACCTTGGTGTGCATAATTATTTTATTATATTTGATTTTCTTACTTCATTTTCCTTCTGCTCTGGTGAATTCTGTGAAACTAGATGTTCCGTGATGTAATGGTTCTTTAACAATTAAAAATTGAGGCATAGGGGCACAGCACAGTCCTAATGGCCCAGGTGCATGCTGTGTGCTCTCATCTTGGAAACAATGCAATAACTGCATTCCAGATTAATGCTTGACTTGCAAAGAAAGTTTGAAGAAAAATGAATTAGATGGTCTGGAGAGATGGCTCAGAAGTTAAGAGCACTGACTGCTCTACCAGAGGTCCCAAGTTCAATTCCCAGCAACCACACGGAGGCTCACAACCATCTGTAATTGGATCTGATGCCTTCTTCTGATGTGTCTGAATACTACAGTGTACTCATATAAATAAAATAAATTTAAACAAAGAAAATGAATTAGAGCCAACATCAGGACTCCGAGAAAGAAAAAAAAACTATTAAAGTTTTGAAATAAGTTTTGCACATCATTTAAGAATGGTTTCTGGATAAGCAAGTATAGAATACATAAAGTCATATACTAGTAGAACTAAGTCAAAACACTGGGACTCTTAGGAGAGTCATTGTGTGCAATGTACAGAAGTAGAAAGCTAGTGGAACTATTGAGTTGGGTTAATTTGATTCTTTCTGGCCACTGCCTGGCAGCTTTGCCCATGTTATTTATCCTTAGAGCTTCACAGGAAAATGCAAGTAGCTGACCTCGGAACTCTGAGCCCTTTAGTGTAATACGTTAAAAGTGAAAGTTTAAATAATGATAAGTTTGCAATTATTATTATTTTGGCCATAGGCCTGGGAATAGGGGAAGCTTGAAGCTTTGGGGAATAATTGTAATTCTTGATTCTTTGTGGGATGTTATTCTTTTGAATTTGATTTGGCAATGATTATGTAATGTCTTTTTTCTACCTGCTTCTGAAGTATCAGTAAGAGACTGGGGCAGAGAAAGGCTAGAGAGCATGATAAGAGCATGAGAAGAGCATGTGAAGAGTGAGTGAAGAGAGGATGTGAAGAGTGAGTGAAGAGAG
>NW_021620070.1:883104-895346 GCF_004785775.1 Grammomys surdaster | reverse complement strand
GAAGAGAGGATGTGAAGAGTGAGTGAAGAGAGAATGTGAAGAGTGAGAGCAGAGAGAGTGTGAACAGTGAGAGAAGAGAGATTGTGAAGAGTGAGAGAAGAGAGAATGTGAAGAGTGAGAAAAGAGAGAATGTGAGGAGTGAGAGAAGAGAGAATGTGAGGAGTGAGAGAAGAGAGAATGTGAAGAGTGAGAGAAGAGAGAATGTGAAGAGTGAGTGAGGAGAGAATGTGAAGAGTAAGGAAGAGAGAATGTGAGATGTGTATGGAGAATGTGTGTGAGTGAAAGAAGAGTGCATGTGGTGTGTGTGAGATGTGTGTGTAGGAATGTGAGAATTCAAGAAAAGAAAAATGCACAGGAGAAAAGCAGAGTGCGCAGGAGAATGCAGAGTGTGTGCAGCCTCAAGCTGCAAGCAAGCAAGCAAGAGAGAAAGCAGCAATTGAGAGAGAAAAAAGTAACTTTAAGCCTTGAAAAATTGCCTGTCGGTTTGTACCCAAAAAGTAGCCTGTGTATATTTATTACGAACCTTCCAGATATCCCTGCTTCCAGTTGAGAACTCCTATTCTGTGTCGAGGCTGGACCCTGACACAGAATGTATGGCTTTGGTGAGTTTCATCATCAGACATGCTGAACTGATCTACTTGAATTCCTGATCTCATGGATTTTCAGCCTGATCCAATCAGGACACAGACATCAGAGACTATACAATCCTTGGCATGGCCTTCTTAAGGCCAACCAACTACCTCATTTTCCCTACTCAACCCCCTTCAAGATATCTCAATGCCTATATTCAGCAGGAAAAAGTTATGAAGAGTCATCATCTCAGTTCCCTGGGTTTGGGGATTGGAGGTGGTTATTCTAAGGTTGTCTTTCTGGGGATTTTAGAAATGATCAGAATTTAACAGGGAGTATATAGCTAGAATTGACTTTGTAGCCATAATCTCATTTGGTAGAAATCTTTATATTTGTTACTAAGTTGAAATTATAATTTCTTACATTGGTACAGAATTTATTTTGATACAAAATTAAGGTTTTCATTGGTATAAAGCTCTTCTATTGACACAAAAATTTTAAAAATACAAAGCTTAGACCCAGTCCTTCTATAACTGCCAGTACACGCTGATCTGAGATGACTAAACATATGAGTTAAGAGCCAGATAGCAAATTCATGGATCTGAGTTAATTGTTAGGGTGTTTTTGAGATTTATCAATTAGAAATTGCTGAGAGTAGTTAATGGACAACAGCTCAGATTACTTGCATAGATAGTTGATTTTCAAAAACTTCAGAAAGCCACAGAATATGTCATTTAATGTTATTTATTCATTGTTTTTTGAGACATATCTGCTCCTAATAGTTGTGAATTCAAAGAAGAAACTAAGCATCACTACCTCCAGGTAAGGTTGTACATTGTGACAAGGTAGCCACTGGACAGAAATTGCGTATTTCTTCTACAGACCTGTACTATTCATGAGAGGATAGTTGATGGCTTAGTTCTGCTGAGACAGAATAAGCTAGTCCTTAATAATTGCTGTTTCACAAGGTCTGTCAGATGATCCTGGGTTAAGCAGCCACATTTAATGTTCCAACTTGTTGAGATACAGGGGTCTGTATAGGTAGACAGCTATCTCTACAATCTGTCTCAGTTCTGGAAGCTGTGTTAGGCTTCCTATATTTTCAGACAATCTTATGTTGCTCTCAGAATTCTGGAGGGATTGAAGACTGGTTATAGTCTCATAGCCAACTCAAGCTGTTTAGCATTGAGAAAGATGGTACCAATTTGAGAGGAGAGTTTTCAGTTAGTATACAAGCTAAACCAGGATATAACAGATATGAAATTATAAGCTTTTTTAAAGTTAGGATAGATAATAGAATGTTCTATTCAATTGACAAAAATAATGAACTAGATGTTAGGTGTAGCTTATACTTTATAAATTATAAAATGGTAATAGTTATGCTCAATTTATATTTGAGACAAATGTTGGGTTTTTTTTATTGGACAGAAAAGGTGAGATGTACTGGAATTTTCCCCTAATAAATAAAGACAAGAAGCCAATCACTGGGCAAGAAGGCGGGACTTCCGAGTCTGGGAGAAAATGAGGGAATGCAGGAGAAAGAAACTGGCTTTTGGACTGCAGGAATGAGGCAGACACAATGTACGAAACTGGAGGCTGTTAGGTGGATCTGCCACCAGAATATTTCTGACTTAGAATAGTTGGGGAAATTAGGATGCTAGATTCTGCACCCAGCTATTGTATTACCTGTTGATTAAAAAAAGGAATAATAATAAAAATAAAATATTTTTTAAAATAATAGTTTCTCCAATATAGTTAATCATTATTCTGACTTCCTTCACCATACAGTATGGAAATTAACCAAAAATCTCACATTTTAGAACAACATAATTGAAATATTTTAGAATGTAAAAGCAAATATTGAAACAATTAGAAAAATACAGTTAGTTTTTTTATTTTTAGATTTTTTTTTTAATTGCTAAGAAATACTTTATTCAGGACTTTCACGACAGGAAGCAAGGCCATTGAAGCAGGGAGAGACAGATTTAGCCTACCTAGAAAGACAATATCAAGTGGAAATTTATAATCATGGAGGTTGGGAGGAGTGATTGGGGTTGAAAAAAGCTCACTAAGAAGGGTATATTGAATGGAATGAAAGTCTTCTATTGAGACCAAATAAGATTCCTTTTGAAGGCAGGAAGAATGACCTAATGTCTGGCTTGAGATGATGTTGTTAAGAATTTTGTGAATGATGGGAATCATATAAGAAATGATATGGATTCCCTTTAGTTGACTTAATAGGTTTCTTGTTTAAATTGTGTTTTGTAGACCCGCAAGTGTGGAGACCAAAGCCAAGACTTCATATGAAAAAGACTCAAAGGAGCATAACTAAAGTTACATCAGGAGAGACAGCATTGATCAGAATATTATGAGGAAAATTATGTGAGAGTGAAGAAAATGTACTTTTATGCTTCCAAATAGCTCTCCATGTGATTTTGCAGCTGATCTGAAAAATTTGCCTTAAGATGCTTTTTTCAAGTCTCTGAAAATTTCGTGTACTTTCATTTATGTCATTGTATGTCTAAGTCATTGTTTTGAAGATTGTTTGCCCAGGTTACATATTTGAGCATCTAGAGAACTTGTACAGCCATATATGAGAGCTGGGAGCACTTGGATGGCTGAGGGAGGGAAAACCTGGTCTATATAGAACATCCCTGATCCAGGTCTACACAGTAAGACCCCACCCAATGATTAAATATAAACTGAAAACCATGATTGTTTGATATTTCTGGCCAGTACCAACTCATTATGGGAATCTTTAGTATGAACTTCAAGTGCTGGTAATTATCTATTTCTTGGGATTAGGTTTCATATAACACAATGACAGACACAGGTTAAAATTGATGAAAATAGAGACAGTGAATAGCAGAAGCAAACTGAGTTAGAGAAAGCAGAGGGAATCTATGGAGTTGATCACTCCCTTCCCATTGCCATCAACCTGGATGTGGGGTTTGTGTGTGGAAGCAGCACTGGGAAAGGACCATTTTGTCCATCTGGATGTCCATCCTGTGTTGGAGCTCCCTGCATTGGGAAAGCCATCCTATTCCAGTGGTTCTCCAGCACCCCATGTGTCATAAATAAATGTAGGGTGTTTTTCAAAACATTTAAAATTTTTCTTTATTCTCTATGCATGTGTGTTATGATGCCTATGTGTGCGTATGTATGCATATACATGTGTGAGCATGGGTGCACCTGCATGTCATATAGAGGTCAAAGGACAATGTTGGATGTCAATCTTTGCCTTCCACTTTGTTTTTGTTGTTCACCATTGTGGATATCTTACTAGCTGACTGTGAGCTTCTGGGATACTCCTGTCTCTGCCTCCTATCTCTCCTCCCTGGGATTAAGGATGAGAGCAACTGTGCCCAACTTTGCGTAGGTAAGGTGTCCTCACTCAGGTCCTCACAAATCAAGCACTTTTACACACTGAGCCCTCTCTACAACCATAAATCTAGTTTTTGATGAAGAAAAAAGGATGTCAGTATTTGGCTAGGTAGAAGCATTGTTTGTGACAGCCATCTACTCAGTACCTGCACTCAAATAACATGGGTATATCATTGTACCTGAGTATGATTGTTTGTCATACTTGAAACAAAATGAAGCCTTTATTCAAATACTCACCTTTCCAAACATGTTCTATATTTACATCTATTGCCACCACTTAAAATTAATAAGTGAAAATTTCAGTCACAATTCTTCCTTATAAAACTTTTATTAATGCTGTAAATAGTAAAGGCAAAATAAAATTGAAAAATCAGTGAGTGTCATTGTAGGTACAGAGATGATATGAGTAGGGGAATTAGGGAGATCATTAAGAAGAGGAATGCTTATAGGGCTTCTTCCATTTGGACACTGAACTACAGGTCACAATGGTTCAGCTGATTCCAACTCTACAGTGAAGCATCAACGGCTAGATTGTTTTGTGCCTTTATAGGCAGGCTGTGTATGCCTCAGGCCTCTTTCTTCCCTAAGGAAAGCTTAACTCCTCACTCTTTCTGGGTTTTCAGCTTTCCCAACTTGTAGGCTGAAGGCCTCCTGTTCCCCATCCTGCACTGGGAATAAAGTAGAAAGGAGCTACAGAAACAAAGTGAAATTAATAACAGTACTGCCCTATTAAATTGGTTTGTAGAATTCTCAATAAGGTGTCTATTGAACACTGTACAGCCTAAACCATGCACATTTGACTCAAAATGACCTCTGCCATAATTCCTATAGCAAACACAGGCCCTTGGTGAGAAACACAGCCCTTTCTTACATGTACATTGCTTTCACTAGACTTAGTTGTGACTTTCTCAGGAGTATTTGTTACTTCCAGCTTACAAATTCCTTGTACTTTGTTTCACTGTGCTCTTACGCAGCCATCCTTCAGCAGTTTTATCAATGCATCCTAGAAATGAAATGACCTTGTAAAAGAGTGCTTACTTAGGGTACTCTTGTTTTTTTTTTTAAATACATCTAACAGTGCTGTATTAATTATGTACTAATCCTGAAAATACATTCTTAGAAATGTTTTGTAGGTAAGATAAATTTGTATATTGAGTTGACATTCCATGCTGGCAACTTCAGTTAAAACTTCTACCTTCATCCTTGTGTGGTTCTTGACCCTTGGGGTTATAATTTTTTTAACTAGCTTTTTCCAGATAATCAAGAATCCAAACACAAGTATCTCATACCTATGGAAGCTTGGCTCCAATCTAGAGGTGTTGACAGTATATAGCCTTGGATTCCTGCTTAAGATTCATGTGTTTCTTTGTCACTTACAGGAGGAAGAAGGAAACTCCTCGCAGGCTCTGGCCTATATGTTGTGGCATGGGGCTGGATATGAGGTCCAAGGGTAAAAAGGTCTTTGAAATTGTTTAAAGTGCTTGGCAATTTCTCCATTTTCCACATGAAAAAGAAAGAAAGAACAAAAGAGAGAGAGAGAGAGAGAGAGAGAGAGAGAGAGAGAGAGAGAGAGAGAGGAAGGACGGAAGGAAGGAAGGAAGGAAGGAAGGAAGGAAGGAAGGAAGGAAGGAATGATATAACCAGAACCTGCTGTTTTAAAAATCAAAGTGATTTCTTGTATGGCATGAAAAAAGTTTTGTCGTTTATTTACATTTGAGGCAGTGTGAAATGCTGACAGCCTGTGACAAAGCCTACAACTTCCCTGGCTACACTGACTCTCATAGAGCTGGCTGCTTATTTGACCCATCCTCATATATAAGACCCAATTGCCAGGTTGAAGTGTCAGGGGTAGACCTATTAATTTCCCAGTTCAGTTATATCTTCTAACTGTAAGTGCTCTGAAATGTCAGAAATGACATTCTCTATTGAGACCATTGGTTTACATTCCTTAGCCTCCAGAACCATAAAGAAAACATTTTCATCTTAGGAGATAGTCATTTCTCAAGTATAGGAGAAAAACAGTCAGGAAACATGAGAGTAGAACTCTTTGTTATATTTTTTTCAGGTCATTTTTTTCAGGTAATTTCTATCACTTAAAAGCTTGAGTCCTTCACAGGGAAACCAGCAACAATATATGTCTTCCCTGCAGTGCTAAAATTCCTCTGCCAGTATCATTCAGCTCACAAAGCCAAGAAAAATGTTGATTACATAAGAGATAATGTAGTCAAGAATGAATTCCAAACTAGCCCCTTTCAAATATCAAAAGCATTTATCTAAATCACCATGAAAAGTTGAGGTGATGGCTTATCTTATGTCTGAAGGTATTTCCTACAGGTAATCAAGACTAATTCAATTGATGGGTTTCATCTGATTTCTCAGAGGTACTATAAGACAGGAGAATAAGCCTGCAAGTGAAATACTGGACAACTCTAAGCCTGATATTATCTCAATTCTGTGAGTGATTTTGGGTGATATGTTTACTCTTCTGCTTCTTAGTTTTCTTCAAAGTGAGAACAATATTCTCTGTATCTCTTGCTTCTGAAGTCTTTGGGAAGATATGAGATGATACATGCAAAAGCATCCTGGATGAAGGGCAACAGCAACAGAATAGCAAACTGAAGCCATATCTTCATTGCTACTAGTGTCATCTGATATGCTCATCATGGTACCTTTACTGAGGAGTTACACTTCAACTTTTGCTATTCCCTAATATCTAGACAGATTCATTACCCATCACTGGAATTGTATTGCATTGAGAACAGAAATGATTGTCCCAATGAAATCTTTGGTGTAAAGATATAGAAGCAACTACCACCATTGCTATATTTGATCTACTCAACTATGTCTTCAGGGATTGTGGCAAGACCATCTCCATATCCTCTTTGCTAGGATAATTTTTTTATTATGAGCAAGGTGTAGGGAATAGGACATAATTTCAGATACCAAAGGCAAATGATATCAACCTGTTGGTATCAATTACTGATTGCAAATTTTGTTCCAAATACTTTATTTGACAAAACTTTAACAGAGAATTTGGAAAAACATTTTTGTAATGTTTGCTGTTGCTCCAACACTGCCTGAATAAATGACATTTTTAAAAAACATTATCATCTGTGACTCTAGCATTCTCTTTCTCTTTCTCTCTGACTGTGGAATCAATGGCAAGCATCCCTGATGCTGAAAAAAAAAAGAACCTCTGCCATATACTCTGCCATATTGGAGACTAGACACCCTGAATTCAACATATAAGGTGTTTTCTAAAGGTTTTTGCCAAGACACCCCTAAACTACACATTTACTGTTGGTTTTGCCTTATACTGACCACTGGTGTATTTTTAATGAAAAAATTGCAAATGTATTCCCAAGCTTCCCTGTTGCACACTTTGCCCAAGCCCACACTTCTCACACTTTGGATTGCCTCTCATCGGTCCATTCCTGCTTGGTGCTCTGGAGAGCCTGTGTCTTCTGCTCATCTACTTGGACATAGTCTACTCTCTGCTCTTCTGAAAGGAGAAGTTTCTGAAAGGGAAGAACAAAAAAAGGTTTATTCCATTTTAATTTAAACATTCTTTAATAGGTTATATTTGCTTTCTCTTCTCCCTATAGAAGCTTGATACTATATGTGTTTTTGTAAGCATCTCTTTATTTGATTTGATTAGATCAATAGGATGCAAATGGAAGTGATGTGTACTGACACTAAGTAGAAACATCCTGGAATTCAGTCCTCTCTTTTTTCCTCTACCAAGAGCTCTGGGTTGAAGATTGTCTGAACACAAAGGCCCTGGACTACAATACTCTTTCTTAGTATAGATAGCTAAATATTCCTTTGTGGCTGTAAGCACCAAAGATTTCCTGCTTTGAGTGGAAAGCTTACTCAAACTGACAAATATTACTTCTGAACTTGTTACTCTAATTTATCTCACTGGCTTTTCTTCAATGTCAGAGCAGTGCTTGAGGATGTAAAAAGATACACAAATGGAATCACTGTATTCACTCTGTTCTATTAGTTGCTTTTTATACACAAAACAATACATTCTTAGTATGGATCATGACCATCCCTTGCTCACATACCATCATCCATTTTATGACTGTCAAGTGAGTGTTATCAGTTAACAGCTAATATCACTTACTAATCACTTAGTCCTCACAGTCCTTGAAGTAGGTGGTATTATTTCTGATCCCTACTGTACAGAGGAGAATACTACCCAGTGGAGTTGAAACTACATTTAAGGACCTCCACTGAGATCCACTTCAACTTAAAGCTCCTTTCATCATTCCTTAACAACGAGATAGACTAAACTGTTAATTTTTCCCTAAACTGGGCCTTCCTCTGTCTCAAGAGCCCTGTGTATGCCCCACCCTCATCTCTGCCTAAGGATTTTTTTCTATAATTTTAGGTTCCCAAATTTTAAAAGGATGAATATTACATGTATCTGTACACAGGAACCCAAAAGGAAATATACTTGGAATTCATTCTTTCAGGGTGGCAAGATTAGGTTAATTTTAATATTTTGATTATACATATTTGCACTTCTAAGATCTAAAGCAAATACACATGATTTGATCATTAGAAAAATCTAAGCAGAAGTAGAATTACTTGGGAATTGTTTCTACCTGATGTGCAGGGGCTGGTGATGTTGAATTGAAGTCCAGGGCCAAATAATCCAAGCTGAATTTCTTTGTCCAAGTGAGACCACTGCTGCTCAGGAAATTGACTGTTCTGTATTCCTCCTAGGAACCAACATCACAAGATTGAGATAAATAATGAATAGCTAGGTTGCATTTGGGAAAGAATGCTAGTTTTGGCTTCATCCAAGCAGCTGACACCAGATCATAAGAGGGTGATCTGAATCCTGCACATTTAAATAAAAGTTTACATTTCAAACACAATACAGAAAGTTAGATGCACCTGTAGCCATTTCCATATATTTCAATGGGGGTTCTAGGTATCTGAATTCAGATCTGCTTGGTTATGCAGCATGAACTTCTAATCTGTTAATATTCTTAACTAACATAATAGATATTGATGGCTGATTATATTAATAACTCATTTTCTAAGTATTGGTAATAATACAATTTAAAAAAAATTTCCTTCCAGTAGTTTTATTTTTTCCCATCTGTTTTGGCTCCTGTCTTTCATGTCATAGCTTTCTCAAAATGTCACATGAAATTACTGTTGTCACTCATATTTAAAAATGAATGGTCAAAGCTGAGACTGGTAGCACACATCCTTAATCCCAGAACTAGGGAGCCAGAAGCAGAAGGATCTCTGTGAATTTGAGGCCAGCCTGGTCTATGTAGTGAGTTCCAGGACAGTCAGGGCTACCAGGTGAGACCCTGTCACAAAAAACAAAACAAATAAACAAAAACAAAAAACCAAAATAACAACAAAAACTAAACTAACCAAACAACAACAAAAGCAAATGGTCAAAGACTAACATATGGGGATAGAAAGATGGCTTAATGGTTAAAAGCATACCACTGCTCTTCCAGAGAGAAAAGCCAAGTTATGAATCTGATGCCTCTGGCTTCCTGGAAGACCAACAATCATGAGCACATATCTCTCTCCCCACCAGACACACACACACACACACACACACACACACACACAGGGTGGGGGGGACAGGGACAGGGACAGACAGACAGACAGAGAGACAGAGACAGACACAGAAACAAACAAACTTTAAATCTTTTGTTAAAGGACTAACACAAAGCTTCGCTGAAGGGGGATCTTGCCGGCTTGTTTTCATGGGTAAGACCTAATATAAGGACCTAGGACTTCTTGGACTGCTGAAATAGCCCAGAGAACTATCATCTTCCAACTTCCAGAGCCAGTTGTAAAGGTTTGGTTGTTAATTAGACCTGGAAAAGAGAGGGCAGAGAAACGGCTGGGAATTATTATTCTCATCCATTTGCTCATCTTATTTTTAGTATTGCATCATAAGACAGAGAGGGGATGGACAGATAAAAATGATTAATAGAGGAATGAGTATGATCAACGTATATTATATACATATGTAGAAATGCCATAATGAAACTCCTTTATACAATAAATATACCTTAATAGAATTTTTCTCAACATAATATTTAGAAATTAATTTGCTTCCTCCTACACTGTGGCTTGAATGGATGAGCTAGCAGATCTGGCATGGTAGGTAGCTCATATTGCAGAGGTTTCCTCCTGCCTCTGCCTTCTGAGTGCTGGGATTCAAGGCGTTCATCACCACTGCCCAGCTTTGTGTGTGTGTGTGTGTTTTTTTTAAAGAGTGAGAAAGAACTTAAATTTGGATAGGTAAGGAGATAAGGAGGATCTGAGAGGAGTTGGAGGAGGAGAAAATATGATAAAAATATATTGTATGACAAAAATATCCCCTAATAAAAAGGAAAAAATATTTTCTTCAAACTGATAAATGAAAGTTTGAGACAGGAAGATAGCTCAGCAACTGCTTGCCTTTCAAACAGGAGGACCTGAGTTTAATCGACAGGACCCACATAAATAAAATCCAGGCATGGTGATATGAATTTATAATCCCAGTACTGGGGAAATGGAGACACATAAAAGCCTGGGCCTCACCTCCCATCCCACTGAGATATCTCTCCAGCCCCTTAAGGTTTCTTAAGTACATTGCTGCACACATGAACATATATGCACACATTAATACACACATACACATGTACAGAGTATTGTGTGGCTGAGGGTTTATTAATAGTTGGAATGGTACAGTGCTTGCCTAGTACTAATGAAGCCCTGTGCTCAATTTTCCAGCACCATGGTGCTGGCATGATGGCACATATCTGTAATCCTAGCACTTAGGGGGTGGGGGCAAAAGGATTAAAAGTTCAGGGTCAACTTGGACTATATACAGTGATAAGGTCAGTCTGGGTTACAAGATACTCCAAAAAGGCGTATTATAATAACACTATAATAAAAATTAATGAATGTGAGTTTTAACACTATGGTATTCTACTCCCACCACAAGATGTCCTCTGACCTATACATGTGCACTATAGCTTGTTCACACAAATGCTTGTGCATGCACACACACACAAGCAGATACAATTAAAATGGCAAAGAAGTCTTACACATTTATTTACAAGGCTCAAAAAACTGATACGTAGAAATAGCATTAAAATTATTTTTAGTCTTCTAAACTTTAAGTTCACAAATATTTAAAGTATATATAAAAGATTTGTATAGCAATAAGACAAAACATATATTTCAACTTCAGGGCTCACTTTTTTAAAAAAATTGGATGTTTCATGTATTTACATTTCAAATGTTATCCTCTTTCTTGGTTTCCCCTCCACAAACCCTTATCCCATCCCCCTCCCCCTGATTCAATGAGGGTGTTCTCCCCCAACCCATCCACTACCACCTCACCCTCCTAGCATTCCCCTGTACTGGGATATTGAGCCTTCACAGGACAAAGGGCCTCTTCTCCTCTTGATGACAGATAAGGCCATCCTCTGCTACATACGCAGCTGGAGCCATGGGACCCCCTCAAACCGATGTGTACTCTTTAGTTGGTGGTTTAGTCCCTGGGAGCTCTGGGAGGTCTGGTTGGTTGATATTGTTGTTTTTCCTATGGGGTTGCTAACCTCTTCAGCTCCTTTAGTCCTTCCCCTAACTTCTCCATTGGGGTCCCCATGCTCAGTCCAATGGTTGGCTGCAAACATCACATCTGTATCAGTAAGGCTCTGGCAGAGCCTCTTAGGAGACATCCCTATCAGGTTCCTGTCAGCACTGTACTTCTTGGCATCAGCAATAGTTACTGGGTTTGGTGGCTGCATAAAGGATGGATCCCCAGGTGCAGGAGTCTCTGGATGGCCTTTCCTTCAGTCTCTTCACTATTTGTCCCCATATGTTTTTTAGACAGGAGTAATACTGGGTTATAATTTTGAGACAGGTGGGTGGCAGCGCCTAGCCTTTGGATATGGTCTCTGCAGGTTCTCTCTTCCCTTTGTTTGGTATTTCAGCTAATGTCATCCCCACTGGGTCCTGGGAGTCTCTTGCTTTCCTGGCATCTGGGACTTTCTGGTGGCTACTCCCAGTTAGCCATCCCCCATTGTTACACATCATTGTTCAATTTCCTGACCCTCTGTACATCTCCTTCATCTCCTCCAATACCTTATTCTTCCCCTCTTTTTCCCCTCCCCCTCTTCTCTTCCTCCCAAGTCCTTCGGACCCTCTACCTCCCATGAAAATTTTGTTCCCTCTTCTAAGTAAAACTGAAGCATCCACACTTTGGTCTTCCTTCTTCTTGAGCTTCATGTGGTCTGTGAATTGTA
>NW_021620070.1:862858-882704 GCF_004785775.1 Grammomys surdaster | reverse complement strand
TTCCCTGATGACTAAGAATGTAGAACATTTCTTTAGGTGCTTCTTGGTCATTTGACTTTCCTCAGTTGAGAATTCGTTTTTTAGCTCTGCACCTCATTTTTAATAGGGTTATTTGATTCTCTGGGGTCTAACTTCTTGAGTTCTTGGTATATATTGGATATTAGCCTTCTATTGGATGTAGGATTAGTAAAGATCTTGCCCCAATGGGTTGGTTGCTGTTTTGTCCTTACAGAAGCTTTGCAATTTTATGAGGTCCCATTGTTGATTTTAGAGCATAAGCAATTGGTGTTCTGTTCAGGAAATTTCCCCCTGTGCCCATGTGTTCGAGGCTCTTCTCCACTTTCTCTTCTGTTAGATTCAGTGTATCTGGCTTTATGGGAAGGTCCTTTATCCACTTGGACTTGAGCTTTGTACACGGAGATAAATATGGATCAATTTGCATTCTTCTACATGCTGACCTCCAGATGAACCATCACCATTTGTTGAAAATGCTGTCTTTTTTCCACTGAATGGTTTCAGCTCCTTTGTCAAAGATCAAGTGACCAAAGTTATGTGAGTTCATTTCTGGATCTTTAATTCTATTCCATTTATCTACCAGCCTGTCTCTGTACCAATACCATGCAGTTTTTTTATCACTATTGCTCTGTAATAAAGCTTGAGGTCAGGGATGGTGATTTCCCCCAGAAGTTCTTGTGTTGTTGAGAATAGTTTTCACTATCCTGGGTTTTTGGTTATTCCAAATGAATTTGCAAATTGTTTTCTCTAACTCTATGAAGAATTGAGTGGGAATTTTGATGGGGATTGCACTGAATCTGTAGATTGATTGCTTTCGGCAAAATGGCCATTTTTACTATATTAATCCTGTCAATCCATGAGCATGGGAGATCTTTCCATCTTCTGAGAACTTCTTCGATTTCTTTTATCAGAGACTTACTTTCATCAAATCTTTTCATACAGATCTTTCATTTGCTTGGTTAGAGTCACATCAAGATATTTTATATTATTTGTGACTATTTTGAAGGGTATCGTTTCCTTAATTTCTTTCTCAGCCTGTTTACACTTTGAGTAGAGGAAGGTTACTGATTTGTTTGAGTTAATTTTATATCCAGCCACTTTGCTGAAATTGTTTATCAGGTTTAGGAGTTCTCTGGTGGAAGCTTGGGGGTCACTTAAGTATACTATCACATCATCTGCAAATAGTGATGACTTCTTCCTTTCCAATGTGTATCCCTTTGACCTCCTTTTGTTGTCTAATTGCTCTGGCAAGAACTTTGAGTATTATATTGAATAGATAGGGAGAGAGTAGGCAGCTTTTTTTATTCCCTGATTTTAGTGGGATTGCTTCGAGTTTCTCTCCATTTAGTTTAATGTTGTCTATTGGTTTGTTGTATATTGCTTTTACTATGTTTAGGTGGGGACCTTGAATTCCTGATCTTTCCAAGACTTTTACCATGAAGGGATGTTGAATTTTGTCAAATAGTTTCTCAGCATCTAGTGAGATGATCATATGGTTTTTTTCTTTAAGTTTGTTTATATAGTAGTTTACGTTGATGGATTTCCGAATATTGAACCATCCCTGCATTCCTGGGATAAAACCTACTTGATCATGATGGATGATTGCTTTGATGTGTTCTTGGATTCAGTTTGTGAGAATTTTATTGAGTACTTTTGCATTGATATTCATGAGGGAAATTCATCTGAAGTCCTCTTTCTTTGTTGGGTCTTTGTGTGGTTTAGGTGTCAGCATAGTTGTGGCTTCCTAGAACAAATTAGGTAGTGTTCCTTCTGTTTCTATTTTGTGGAATACTTTGAAGAGAATTGGTATTAGGTCTTCTATGAAGGGCTCATAGAATTCTGTACTAAAACTATCTGGTCCTGGGGATTTTTTAGTTGGGAGATTTTTAATAACTGCTGCTATTTTCTTAGGGGTTATGGGACTGTTTAGATGGTTTATCTGATCCTGATTAAACTTTGGCACCTGGTATTTGTCTAGAAAATTGTCCATTTCATCATATTTTCCACTTTTGTTGAGTATAGGCTTTTGCAGTAGGATCTCATAATTTTTGAATGTCTTCAGTTTCTGTAGTTATGTCTCCCTTTTCATTTCTGATTTTGTTAATTTGGGTACTGTCTCTATGCCTTCTGGTTTGTCTGGCTAAGGGTTTGTCTATCTTGTTGATTTTCTCAAAGAATCAGCTCCTGGTTTTGTTGATTCTTTGTATAGTTCTCTTTACTTAGTTGATTTCAGCCTTGAGTTTGATTATTTCCTGCCATCTACTCCTCTTGAGTGTATTTGCTTCTTTTTGTTCTAGAGCTTTCAGATGTGCTGTTAAGCTGGTAGTGTATGCTCTCTCCAGTTTCTTTTTGGAGGCAGTCAGAGCTATGAGTTTTCCTCTTAGCACTGCTTTCATTGTGCCCCATAAGTTTGGGTATGTTGTGCCTTCATTTTCATTAAATTCTAAAAAGTTTTTAATTTATTTCTTTATTTCTTCCTTGACCAAGTTATCATTGAATAGGAATATGGGACACTTCACAAATTTGTGTGTCATCCTTGCTCAGGGGCCATGCTAATCTTCTCTGTATCATTCCAATTTTAGTATATGTGGTGCTTATTTTAATATATTCTTTTAAATTTTCATAATGGATACAATGTGTTTTAATTGACTTGTATTCTCTTGCATGGGATAAGATTATCTTTTCAAGAGCATATTGTCAGTGTCTTGAATACCATCTCTTTTAAAAATCTAATGTTCATACTGAAGTTCTCTCTGGAACTCCCTGTTTCTGTGTTGTGAAGAGGCATAGTTCTGGCTAATGGGCTCCCTAATTGCACCAATATTAGCACTTTTGAACTGTGAATATCTTATCAAAGCACAAAGATGTTATATCTCTACCCACTCAAGTCTACAGAAAGATCCTAAAACATAAATGTCCAGAAAGTTCAGAGGTAGATATTTTTATCAAATAAAGTCTCTAATAAATGTATTTTCACAGCTTGGACTTTGAACATTTAGAAAATTAATTACAAACCCAGTGGAATCAAACAGAACAACACAGTTTTTGAACAAAGAATTGGCTACCATTTCTATTTTCCATAACATAACCTTTAGTCTTGGGTTCTTCTGAAATATTGTGGACTTTAACTGGTATAAAGAGCTGAGTACCATAAGAAAGGCAACCACTCATCAAGGTTGCTGAGGAGTAGCTCAGAAGATAAAGTGCTTTGCACTCAAATGTTAGGGTCTGAGTTCAGATCTCCAGAATCCACATAAAAGCTAGGCATAATTACATACATCTGTAATTCAGGTACTTGCTGGGGAGAAGAAGATAGATGAATCCCTGAAAGTCTCTAGTCAGGTAGCCTACCAAATAATAAAATTAACTTAAAGGAGAGAGACAGACAGACAGAGAGAGATAGACAGAGAGAGACAGAGAGACAGAAAGAGAAGATGAATTAAGGTAGTGGAACACTCCTGCTGTCAACCCTGGGCCCTCACACACATGTGCATACAGATGTGCACATGCATCAATATGTACACATCTTATACTATATACATGAACACACAATGTACATGCATACACTTAAAATACACATTAAAAAAGAAAAGGAAAGGAGGAAATTAGCTTCAAATTGATTTTCTCCCAATCTAAAAAAAAAAAAAAACAATGGTGACCCAGTTTTATAATCAGCCATGCTTTATGACTGCACACAGACTTTTGGAGATATGTGTGTTCATTGTAATGAACTCTGAAGATTATAGATTTGGAGAAGAAAAAGAACACACACATACACACACAAACTAACACACACACTTAAGACCCACAAGATTACCATTTGGATGTAGCTGTTTTCCTCTTCTTCTTCTCCTTCTCCTTCTCCTTCTTCTTCTTCTTTGGAAGTAGTGGCAAAAAATCTTGCAGAATTAATAAAATTTCTTTGTGGAGTGAGAAAGCTTGTTTGATTGCTAAGATCAAAGAATGCAGATGAGGTCAATGTAATGTCTTACAGCTGCTTTGAAACATAGCCAGGAACAGACACAGCCCTGTGGGGGTTGAGCCCTCTTCTTCCAGACACAATTTCCTTTTGGCCCAGACAATTCTTGAAGAAGACACTTCCCAGCAGCCCTGTCCCACTCTGGAGCAAATGCTTCCTAATTGATTTTTCCTAAGCCCTCCATGCAACACAAACAAATGCATTTATTTAGCAAATGATAACAAATTAATAAAAATGCCCCAAAATAATAAAGGTAGCTGTCAGAATTAGGAAATACTCCAAAGCAAAATCTAATCAATGCACCAAACAACAAAAAACCCTCCCTCCCCATTTCCTTGGGGTCTTTTTGTTTCCAAACTAGACAGGAGAAATAAGAAAGTTTACTCAATCATCTCACAAGACAAGAAGAAACAGTATATTAATCTCCCACTTCCTCCTAAGTCAGAGGATCAGGCTAAGTGTCTCTGCAGTTGGACCTGGAAATAAAGCTCTCATCACCATCTCTGCTTTCAAGCTGTACTACAGAGAAATAGTGATAAAAATTCCATGGTATTGGTACAGAGACAGGCAGGTAGATTAATGGAATAGAACTGAAGATCCAGAAATGAACTCACACACCTTTGGTCACTTGATCTTTGACAAAGGAGCTAAAACCATCCAGTGGAAAAAGACAGCATTTTTACGAATGGTTCTAGTTCAATTGGAGGTCAGCATGTAGAAGAATGCAAATCGATCCACTCTTATCTCCTTGTAAAAAGCTCAAGTCCACCTAGCAGTGGTGGTGCATGCTTTTAATCCCAGCACTTGGGAGACAGGTGGATTTATGAGTTAGAGGCCAGCCTGGTCTACAGAGTGGGTTCCAGGACAGCCGGGACTACACAGAGAAACCCTGTGTTGAAAAAACAAAAAGCAAAACAAAACAAAACAACGCCCCCCCCCCCGGGGGGGGGGGCGGGGGCAAGGGGGGGAGGGGGGTGGACATAAAACCAGATATACTGAAACTAATAGAAAAGAAAGTGGGGAAGAGCCTCGAACACATGGGCACAGGGGGAAGTTTCCTGAACAGAACACCAATTGCTTATGCTCTAAGATCAACAATTAACAAATAGGACCTCATAAAATTGTAAAGCTTCTGTAAGGCAAAGGACACTGTCAATAGGACAAAAAGGCAACCAACCCATTGGGATAAGATCTTTACCAACCCTACATCGAATAGAGGGCTAATATCCAATATATACCAAGAACTCAAAAGTTAGACTCCAGAGAACCAAATAACCCTATTTTAAAAATAAGGTGCAGCCTTTTGGCTGGGGCAGACACATAGCTGGTCTGCTCCTGTGGAGATACTGAATCCTGAACCATCCTAGAGGAGCTACTGCACTAAGCAGCGGGTACGAACCCCGTCCCACTCCCAACACTCTAGAGTTACAACTGGGAGCCAGGGGCGCTCAGGACCCATCAGCCACCCAAACTCCGCCCCTCTGGAATACCACTTCCCTTCTACCCCCACCTGGTCTTTTTGGCTGGGACAGACACATAGCTGATCTGCTCCTGCGGAGATGCTGAATCCTGAGCCATCCTAGAGAAGCCACTGCACTCAGAGCAGCAGACACCTATCTGATCTGCTCTTGTGGAGACACCATATCCTGAGTCATCCTAGAGGAACCACTGCACTCAGAGCAGCATGATTTCTGGATCACAGAGGTGGCCTGAGAACCAGGAGTTCTTCCACCCAGGAGCTTAGGATCACAAGACCACAGAGATATCTGGATTGTGAGGAGTTCTGACACAAGCAAGATAACTGGAAAAACAGACTCCAATCAGACACAATGAGTGCAGGTAACACTAGAGTTAACCAGATGGTGAAAGGCAAGTGCAAGAACATAAGCAACAGAAACCAAAGTTACTTGGCATCATCAGAACCCAGTTCTCCCACCATAGCAAGACCTGGACACCCCATCACACCGGAAAAGCAGGATTCAGAATTAAAATCACTTCTCATGATGATGACAGAGGATTTTAAGAAGGACATAAGTAACTCCCTTAAAGAAGTATAGGAGAGCACAAGTAAACAGGTAGAAGCCCTTAAAGAGGAATCACAGAAATCCCTTAAAGAACTACAAGAAAACACAAAGAAGGAATTAAACAAAACCATCCAGGATCTGAAAATGGAAATAGAAACAATAAAGAAATCTCAAAGGGAGACAACCATGGAGATAGAAAACCTAAGAAAGAGAACAGGAGTCATAGACACCTGCATTACCAACTGAATACAAGAGATAGAAGAGAGAATCTCATGTGCAAAAGATACCATGGAAAACATTGACACAACTGTCAAAGAAAATGCAAAATGCAAAAACGCTCCTAACCAAAAACATCCAGGAAATCCAGGACACAATGAGAAGACCAAACCTAAAAATAATAGGCATAGATGAGAATGAAGATTCCAAACTTAAAGTAAATATGTTCAACAAAATTATTGAGGAAAACTTCCCTAACCTAAAGAACAAGATGCCCGGGCTGGAGAGATGGCTCAGTGGTTAAGAGCACTGACTGCTCTTCTAGAGGTCCTGAGTTCAAATCCCAGCAACCACATGGTGGTTCACAACCACCCATAATGAGATTTAATGCCCTCTTCTGGTGTGTCTGAAGACAGCTACAGTGTACTTATAAATAAAATAAATAAATCTTTTAAAAAAAAAAAAAGAACAAGATGCCCATAAACATACAAGAAGCCAACAGAACATCTAATAGACTAGACCAGAAAAGAAATACCTCCCGTCACATAATAATCAAAACATCAGATGCACAAAACAAAGAAAAAATACTAAAAGCAGTAAGGGAAAAAGGTCAAGTAACATATAAAGGCAGACCTATCAGAATTACACCAGACTTCTCGCCAGAGACTACAAAAGCCAGAAGAGCCTGGACTGACATCATACAGACCCTAAGAGAACACAAATGCCAGCCCAGACTATTATACCCAGCAAAACTCTCAATCACTATAGATGGTAAAACCAAGATATTCCATGAAAAAAAAAAACAAATTTGCACAATATCTTCCCACAAACCCAGCACTTCAAAGGATAATTGGTCGAAAACACCAACACAAGGAGGGAAACTACAACCTAGAAAAAGCAAGGAAGTAATCTTCAAACAACCCAAAAGAAGATAGCTACAAAAATATAATTCTGCTTCTAATAACAAAAATAACAGGAAGCCACAATAATTTTTCTTAATATCTTTTAACATCAATGGACTCAATTCTCCAATAAAAAGATGCAGAATATCAGACTGGATACACAAACAGGACCCAGAATTTTGCTGCATACAAGAAACGCACCTCAGTGACAAAGACAGACACTACCTCAGAATAAAAGGGTGGAAAACAATTTTCCAAGCCAATGGTCCCAAGAAACAAGCTGGAGTAGCCATTCTAATATCAAATAAAATCAACTTTCATCCAAAATTAATCAAAAAAGATAAGGAAGGACACTTCATACTCATCAAAGGAAAAATCTACCAAGGTGAACTCTCAATTCTGAACATCTATGCTCCAAATGCAAGGGCACCTACATACATAAAAGAAACTTTACTAAAGCTCAAAACACACATTACACCTCGTACAATAATAGTGGGGGATTTCAACACCCCACTCTCAGCAATGGACAGATCATGGAAACAGAAACTAAACCGAGACACTTTGACATTAACAGAAGTTATGAACCAAATGGACTTAACAGACATCTATAGAACATTTCATCCTAAAACAAAAGAATATACCCTTTTCTCAGCACCTCATGGTACCTTCTCCAAAATAGACCATATAATTGGTCACAAAGCAGGCCTCTACAGATACAAAAGGATTGAAATAATCCCTTGCATCTTATCAGATCACCACAGAATAAGACTAGTCTTTAATAATGACAAAACCAATGGAAAACCCATGTGCACATGGAAACTGAACAACTCTCTACTCAATGATGACTTGCTCAAGGAAGAAATAAAGAAAGAAATTAAAGACTTTTTAGAATTCAATGAAAATGAGGACACATCATACCAAAACTTGTGGGACTCCATGAAGGCAGTGCTAAGAGGAAAACTCATAGCTCTAAGTGCCTACAAAAAGAAACTGGAAAGAGCACACACTAACAAGTTGACTGCACAACTAAAAGCTCTAGAACAAAAAGAAGCAAATACACCCAGGAGGAGTAGAAGGCAGGAAATAATCAAACTCAGGGCTGAAATCAACCAA
This sequence comes from Grammomys surdaster, assembly GCF_004785775.1. Classification (NCBI taxonomy): domain Eukaryota; kingdom Metazoa; phylum Chordata; class Mammalia; order Rodentia; family Muridae; genus Grammomys; species Grammomys surdaster. The sequence goes on along the minus strand of NW_021620070.1, from coordinate 874,455 downwards.
ATAGAAACAGAAAGAACAATACAAAATATCAATAAAACCAGGAGTTGGTTCTTTGAGAAAATCAATAAGATAGATAAACCATTAGCCAGATTAACCAGAGGGCACAGAGACAGTATCCAAATTAATAAAATCAGAACTGAAAAGGGAGACATAACAACAGAAACTGAAGAAATTTAAAAAATCATCAGATCCTACTACAAAGGCCTATACTCAACAAAACTGGAAAACCTGGAAGAAATGGACAATTTCCTAGACAGATACCAGGTTCCAAAGTTAAACCAGGAGCAGATAAACCATCTAAATAGTCCCATAACCCCTAGGGAAATAGCAGCAGTCATTAAAAGTCTCCCCACTAAAAAAAAGCCCAGGACTAGATGGTTTTAGTGCTGAATTTTATCAGACCTTCAAGGAAGACCTAATACCAATTCTCTTCAAACTATTCCACAAAATAGAAACAGAAGGAACACTACCCAATTCGTTCTATGAAGCTACAATTACACTCATACCCAAACCCCACAAAGACCCAACAAAGAAAGAGAACTCCAGACCAATCTCCCTTATGAACATCGATGCAAAAATACTCAATAAAATTCTAGCAAACCGAATCCAAGAACACATCAAAACAATCATCCATCATGATCAAGTAGGTTTTATCCCAGGAATGCAGGGATGGTTCAATATTCGGAAATCCATCAATGTAATCCACTATATAAACAAACTCAAAGAAAAAAACCACATGATCATCTCACTAGATGCTGAGAAAGCATTTGACAAAATTCAACATCCCTTCATGATAAAAGTCTTGGAAAGATCAGGAATTCAAGGCCCATACCTAAACATAGTAAAAGCAATTTACAGCAAACCAGTAGCCAACATCAAGCTAAATGGAGAGAAACTTGAAGCAATCCCACTAAGATCAGGGACTAGACAAGGATGCCCACTCTCCCCCTACCTATTCAATATAGTACTGGAAGTCCTAGCCAGAGCAATTAGACAACAAAAAGAAGTCAAAGGGATACAAATAGGAAAGGAAGAAGTCAAAATATCGCTATTTGCAGATGATATGATAGTATACTTAAGTGACCCCCAAACTTCCACCAGAGAACTCCTAAACCTGAAAAACAACTTCAGCAAAGTGGCTGGTTATAAAATCAACTCAACCAAATCAGTAGCCTTCCTCTACATGAAAGATAAACAGACTGAAAAAGAAATTAGGGAAATGACACCCTTCACAATAGTTGCAAATAATATGAAATACCTTGGTGTGAATCTAACCAAGCAAGTGAAAGACCTGTACGACAAGAACTTCAAGTCCCTGAAGAAAGAAATTGAAGAAGTTCTCAGAAGATGGAAAGATCTCCCATGCTCATGGATTGGCAGGATTAATATAATAAAAATGGCCATCTTGCCAAAAGCAATCTACAGATTCAATGCAATCCCCATTAAAATCCCAACTCAATTCTTCACAGAGTTAGAAAAGGAAATTCTCAAATTCATATGGAATAACAAAAAACCCAGGATAGCAAAAACTATTCTCAACAATAAAAGAACTTCTGGAGGAATCACCATTCCTGACATCAAGCTGTACTACAGAGCAATAGTGATAAAAACTACCTGGTATTGGTACAGAGACAGGCAGGAAGATCAATGGAATAGAATTGAAGACCCAGAAATGAACACACACTCCTATGGTCACTTGATCTTTGACAAAGGAGCTAAAACTGTCCAGTGGAAAAAGGACAGCATTTTCAACAAATGGTGCTGGTTCAACTGGAGGTCAACATGTAGAAGAATGAAAATTGATCCATTCTTATCTCCATGTACAAAGCTCAAGTCTAAGTGGATAAAGGACCTCCACATAAAACCAGATACACTGAAACTAATAGAAGAGAAGGTGGGGAAGACCCTCGAATACTTGGGCACAGGGGAAAAGTTCCTGAACAGAACACCAATGGCATATGCTCTAAGATCAAGAATTGACAAATGGGACTTCATAAAATTGTAAAGTTTCTGTAAGGCAAAGGACACTGTCAATAGGACAAAACGACAACCAACAAATTGGGAAAAGATCTTTACCAATCCTACATCTGATAGAGTGCTAATATCCAATATATACAAATAACTCAAGAAATTAGACTCTAGACAACCAAATAACCCTATTAAAAAATGGGGTATAGAGCTTAACAAAATAGTCTCAACTGAGGAAACTCGAACAGCCAAGAAGCACCTAAAGAAATGTTCAGCATCCTTAGTCATGGGGGAAATGCAAATCAAAACGACCCTGAGATTCCATCTCACACCAGTCAGAATGGCTAAGATTAAAAACTCAGGTGATAGTAGATGCTGGAGAGGGTATGGAGAAAGAGGAACACTCCTCCATTGTTGGTGGGACTGCAAGATGGTGCAACCACTTTGGAAATCAGTGTGGCGGTTCCTCAGAAAATTGGACATAGCATTACCCGAGGATCCAGCTATACCACTCCTGGGCATATACCCAGAAGTTGCTCTAACATATAACAAGGACATATGCTCCACTATGTTCATAGCAGCCTTATTTATAATAGCCAGAAGCTGGAAAGAACCCAGTTGTTTTTCAACTGAGGAATGGATACAAAAAATGTGGTACATTTACACAATGGAGTATTACTCAGCTATTAAAAACAATGAATTCAAGAAATTCTTAGGTAAATGGATGGAACTAGAAAATATCATCCTGAGTGAGGTAACCCAATCACAAAACAACACACATGGTATTCACTCACTGATTATTGGATATTAGCCAGAATCTTGAAATAGCCAAGATTTAACTCACAGATCACATGAAGCTCATGAAGAATGAAGACCAAGAGGGGATGCTTCGGTCCTTCTTAGAAGGAGCAACAAAATACTCAAGGGAGCAAATATGGAGACAAAGTTCAGGGCAGAAACTGAAGGAGGGGCCATCTGAAAACCATTCCACCTGAGTATCCATCCCATGTGCAGTCACCAAAGGTAGATGCTGATGTGGAAGTCAGGAAGTGCATGCTGATAAGAGCCTGATATGGATGTCTCCTCAGAGGTCAACCAGAGTTTCACATATTCAGAGGTGGATGCTTACAGCTAACCATTGCACTGATCATGGGGTTCCCAATGGAGGAGTTAGAGTGAAGACCATTGGAGCTGAAAGGTTTTGTGGCCCCATGAGGAGAGCAACAATACCAACCAACCAGAGCTCCCAGGGTCTAAACCACCAGCCTGGGAGCACTTAGGGAGGGATCCATGGCTTCAGCTGTATAGGTAAGAGTGGAGGGCCCTGTTGGGCATAGGTGCGAGAAGAGATTGTAAGGACCCACGAAAAGGACCCCCAACTCAAGTCCCGATCAGCACGCACCCAAGGAGACACGAGAGACTGACTTGATGCAAAATAGCAAAAGACAGTTTACTAACAAGGGCCCTTGGATCGAAACTCATCCCACACAGGGGAGAGAATTTCGATGAAGACCCCAAGAAGGGACACAAGGGGGAAGGTAAAAGCAGGAAATTCTGGCGCCGTTACATATAATTGGATATTTCAAACATCAGCACTTTGCGTAAGCAATCATTTTGACAGGCTGGATGGCCCACTATTTTTGACCATGAAGCCTCAGACCTTCTAGGATAAACACCAGGTGGCCCATTACTCACTTGGGCATGTTTAGACTGGTCAAGATATGTCTTTGGTTGTTTCTACATTTTTGGTCATCTCGTCCCTAGAGGGGCTTGATATTTTTGTTATGGCTATTCTCAGCAAGCTCAGCAAGCCGTCCTGCGGTCTTTGCCAAGTTGTTTGTGGTCTCTGCTGAGCTGTTTTAATTTTTACTCTTACAAGATCCTTGGTCTCATGAAGGCCGGACGCCCCAGGGGGTGGGAATTTGAGGGTGGGGAGGTGGGAATGAGGGGGTAGGTAGGGACATATCCTCATAGAAGCAGGAGGAGGGGTGATGGGAGGGGGGATCCTGGGTGTGAAGGGGGAATGGGGTAAGGGGATAACATATGAAATGTAAATAAAGCATACAATAAAAACATAAAACAATGAAATAAAATAAAAATGGGGTACAGAGCTAAAAAACGAATTCTCAACTGAGGAAAGTCAAATGGCCAAGAAGCACCTAAAGAAATGTTCTACATTCTTAGTCATCAGGGAAATTCAAATCAAAACAACCCTGAGATTCCACCTCACACAGTCAGAATGGCTAAGATCAAAAACTCAGGTGACAGCAGATGCTGGTGAGGATGTGGAGAAAGAGGAACACTCCTCCATTGTTGGTAGGATTACAAACTGGTACAACCACTGTGGAAATCAGTCTGGTAGTTTCTCAAAAAATTGGAAATAGTACTACCTGAGGACCCAGCTATACCATTCCTTTGCATATACCCAGAAGATGTTCCAACATATAACAAGGACATATGCTCCACTATGTTCATAGCAGCCTTATTTATAATAGCCAGAAGCTAGAAAGAACCCAGATGTCCTTCAAAAGAGGAATGGATACAGTAAATATGGTACATTTACACAATGTAGTATACTCAGCAATTAAAAACTGTGACTTTGTGAAATTCTTATACAAATGAATGGAATTAGAAAATATCATCCTGAGTGAGGTAACCCAGTCACAAAAGAACACTCATGGTATGCACTCATTGATAAGTGAATATTAGCCCAAAAGCTCAGAATACCCCAGATACAATTCACAGACCACATGAAGCTCAAGAAGAAGGAAGACCAAAGTATGGATACTTCATTCCTTCTTAGAAGGGGGAACAAAATACTCAAGGAAGTAAAGATGGACACAAATTGTGGAGCAGAGACTGAAGGAAAAGCCATCCAGAGACTGCCCGACCTAGGGCTCTATCCCACATACAGACACCAAACCCAGACACTATGATGGATATCAAGAAGTGCTTGCTGACAGGAGCCTGATATAGCTGTCTCTTGAGGTCTGCCAGAGCCTCACAAATACAGAGGTGAATGCTCACAGCCAACCATTGGACTGAGCACAGGATCCCCAATGAAGGAGTTAGAGAAAGGACTGAAGGAGCTAAAAGGGTTTACAACCCCATAGGAAGAACAACATCAACCAACCAGATTCCCCAGAGCTCCCAGGAAATAAACCACCAACCAACGAATATACATGGAGAGACCCATGGCTCCAGCCGAATATGTAGCAGAGGATAGCCTTGTTGGACATTAATGGGAGGAGTGGCCCATGGTCCTGTGAAGGCTTGATGCCCCATTGTAGGGGAATGCCAGGGCAGGGAGGCAGGTGAGATAGGGGGAGGGAGGATGAGATAGGGGGTTTCTAGAGGGTAAACAAGGAAATGGGCTAAGATTTGAAATGTAAATGAATAAAATATCCAATTAAAAAAGAATTCTTTACAATGTTAGCATTCCCACATGAATAGGGTCGTATATGCTTTTACCTTTATTTAATCCCAGAACTTTGTACAAAGGGACAGGTAGGTTTCTATGAGTTCAAGGCCTTCCTAGTCTACATAGTGAGTTCCAGGCCAACCAGTCCCTATCTCAAAAAATGTTCCATGTCCTGTGGCATTTATTGTTTGCCAGGAAACTCCTGGGCTATCCTGAGATTCAGAAAATGCACCCTCTAGAAGGTAAGATTAGCAGGCACAGATGGTTAAGGTTTGTCTATCCAGCTTATAAACAATATCACTCTCTGAAAAATCTTTTCTCAGATATGATTCATTAAGATGAGCTTCTGGAACCCCAGTTAGTAGTGCTGTCTGTGCACTCTGTGCCATGGATGATTCCAATTTGACAGAATTCATAATCTTGTCTCCCTTAAATCTCTGCATTTGCATCAAAAGAGTCTATCCTTGTTGATGCTGGAATTGAAGCATGTAAACAAGCTTAGTGTATGTGATAATCTTTGTTGTCAACATGACTACATCTGGAAGCAACTAAAACCAAAGCAGCTGGGCACACCTGTGAGACATTTTCTCTATTGGATCATTGAGGTGGGAAGACCCTCCCTAAATCTGGACAATACCTTCTGACAATAGCTCACATAAATGGATGTGGAAGATGAAAGCTTTTGCTTTTTGCTTGCTTGCCTTCCTTCTCACTGACAAGTTCATCCATTTTATTCCTGAGGCATTTCTTCACTGGCATTAGAACCTACTTTCATGGGATCCCAATATAGACTGAAGATCAACATCCCTCTGGGATTTCCCTGAGACTTCAGTAACAGATTAGGACTGTTGAGACATCCAATATTGTAGACTAACTACTGGATTCTTGGCCTTCCCACTGGGAGACAGCCATTGTTGAATTAACTCAGACCATAGCCTGTAAGTCATTTAATATACCCCATTTAATATCTATATATGTTCATTTTATCAGTCTGTTTCTTTAGAGAACCCTGACTAATACAGAGCAAGATCATGCAACAAAGAAAAGAGTTCTGCAGAGAACAGGTACAGCAGAAAGAGAAAGAAGTTCCTAACACTGCTCTTAATTCTAGGCTTCAAAATCCAGAGAAACTCAGTCACACACCTTCCTTCCTGATATAGAAACCACTTGTAGCTCTTGATAACAAGACTAAATCCTCCTCCTTTGGCTCTCTTAAGCAAGATGAAATGAGCGTCAACCTCAAGAGATCTAAGGTCTGAGGCTTACCAAGGCACAGTGTGAGTCCTGGTTAGAGATGTGTGTTCTTGGATGGTGGAAAGGTTTCTCAGGTCCAAGGGAGGTGGCCGTGCTAAAAAACAGTGCACAGTATTCAGTAAGGATAGCAGCACTTAGGAACTTTAATCAGAGAGTCTAAAGATTGTAAAAGCTTTCACAATCCACTTTCTTTACATGTCAAATTCAGATGTACTAACAGGAATTACTAGTGATGAGTGAGAATTTCAACATTCCACTCTTGCCTGATTTCCTGGTAACACGAACAACTATTGAACAAGTGGCCTTATGACACACTACAAGTAAAAAACAATGAAATCATACATTTAGTCAATATACAGTTATTGGAATCTCAGTCTATCAGTCATGAATCAAGAGTTAGAAACACAATTATTAACCAAATAAGCAGAAATTTGTAGCCTTGGGAAGATCAATATATTCTAGACACTACATTTTTGAGAGGCAGAGATGTTCACCAGGTTCTACTCTCCTTATCTCCACCTACTGGTCCTCCCACCTAAAATATTCTCCCTCATGTTGTTGCCCAGTTACATCTCAGTTCAATGCCCCCTGCTTAAGGTGGCCTCTGACCTCTAGACTGTGTCAGATCCCTCATCACAAGCCTCATGCTTTTGTTTGCTTATCATCCATGTTCTCCACCCAGGATTTATGATGAAACAATAACTGTGATTATTTGACCAAAGTCTAGACTATAATCCCAAATGGCAGGGTTTCCTTTTGCCTTGCTCAAGGCAGCAGCCTCTGTACTTAGTACTTGCATCAGTGGCATATTTGGCTGTCTTGATGTTTATTTCCTCCACTAAACTACATAAGCTGAAAGACATACTGACAAGAAATCTTCCTGCTGCCCAGTTGTTTTCTCAGGTATCATTGGTCTAGGCAACTGTCTGAGCTGGGGAGAGGGAAACACATGAATAAAGTCCCTAGGGAGAAAGGCTCTCCTAGTTGCATGACACCAATCACCTGTCTTCACGCTTCACCACCTGTTTTTCCCTAGATGAATTCCAAAATTCATCCCACAGCTCACCTGTTCTTACCGCTGGACCTTTCACATAACTTACCAAGTCTTTATCCCTAAGTCCATCCTTTGTTTAAAATGGTCTGATGTTGTTTCTGACTAGAATAGCTAGTTATTTCCTCTGTACTCCACAAGACAGAGTCTGTTACATTTAGTACTGACTTTGCAATGCTTCTTGTTTCTTCCAGGTAGTTTTGATATATGATCCTCTTCCTCAGACCAAAGACCCTCCTCAATTTTCATTCCTGCGTACTATCCAGCCTAACACACCACTACATTCATGGCTAACACTCTACACATGTGGTTGACCTACAAACCAAAAAGGTGTAGCTGGCATTGACTAGACCTGAATAAGGTCTCAGTTAGTGGCTTTGGGCATGGCCACCAGAATGGGGCAGCTTTTCTAAGAGCAATGAGAGGCAGAAGAATACCATATGGTGTGTCAGGGATCATAGCCATTGTACCAAATGTTTCCTGGTAATCATGTAGCCTATTGGGCAAGTGAATGAAGGTAGGTAAGAATAAAGTTAATAATTCACTTTAAGGGACAGATAGCTCAATGGTTAAGAGCACTTGCTGCTTTTCCAGAAGATCTGGTTCTGTTCCCAGCACCTACATGGCAACTTAGTAATCTGTAACTCCAGTTCCAGGGAATTTGATGAACACTTTTGGCCTCCATGGACAACGAATGAATGTGGTACACAGACATAAATGCAGGCAATGTATCCACATACATAAAAGAATCTCAAATAAATTTAAAAGAGTTCACTTTGATCTATCTTTTCCCTTTCTCCTTTTCTACCAGAAGGGCAAAAAGTCCCCACCACTATCACCACTCTGCTAAGTGGTAAAAAATTATACATTGTACTTGAGTATGAAGGACATTAAGAAATTGTCAAAGACCATTCATTGTTGGCTGCCTTCCAGAAGGCCAGTACTATACATTCTAGAGTTATTTAAATGAGATATCTGATGGCTTCCACTATGATTCTTATCACTTACTCCTGTGACTTCATTATGGAAGTAGGCAAAAATAAGCCCTCTGCAGGTTGCATTTGCAGAGCCACAGTGTCTTTATGTCTCCTGAGTCTTTTTATCATAACAATCTTGGAATTAAAAAAAAAATACTTCAGGGCTGGAGAGATGGCTCATTGTTTTAGAGCACTAACTGCTCTTCCAGAGGTCCTGAGTTCAATCCCCAGCAACCACATGGTGGCTCACAACCATCTGTAATGGGTTCCAATGCCCATTTCTGTTGTGTCTGAAGACAGCTACGGTATACTCATGTGCATAAAATAAGTTAATCTTTTAAAAAAATACCCCAATCTCTTAATTCTTCCCCATTTATTTTTCTCTAAGAATTATAAGGAAGTAGCTTGCCCCTCTACTCAACATAGCAGTCTTAATCAAATGCCTTACATTTTCTCTGGGGCTTGAGATTTCTGTTCACTGGGGGTGGCTCCAAGTCTGCAGGTAACTCAGGAAGCATGCTTGAGCTCATTGGAATGTAGTTGTTCTGGCTGTAGTGGTGTTTAAGTTCAGAAGCAGTACCTTTGGGGCTCATGGGCACATAGCCATCTTCAGCACTAGGTGAAGCTGTGGGATACATCGGTGAAAACTTACATGGCTGCAAGACAGAACAAATATAGGTTGGAAGCTATAGACCATAAATGCAAATTGATACTAGTAAGTAATACAGCTATGATACAGTTTCAGTTCCAAATCACCCCAAAGGAACTCTGAATTTCCTCCAGAAAACTGGACAAGCATCTAATTAAAGTTCTGCCTCTGAAATCATATGAGAATAGGTGATATCTCTCTGAGATCTGAAACTAGGATACTAAAGGTTTTCAATTAATGAATTTCTTTGTGGTAGTTAATTCTGATTATCAAGTTCGCTGGAAACATATCTTTGAAGGCATTTCTAGAGAGGTTTAACTGAAAAGGGATGTCCCACTCTGAATGTAGGTAGCACTAAACTCCTGGCTGGAATCCTGAACTGAATAAAAAGGAGAAAAAGAGAAATCTAGGTGAGTGCCAGCTGCAACCTACATTACCATGAACTTTGCCATGCCCTCTCTTGTAAACCATTAGGTAAAATAAACCCTTTCCTTTGCAGCTACTATCAGATATTTTGTCACAGCAATGATAAAGTAACAATACATGCTTCAAGTATAATATGGTGCTTTAACAGCTACCCCAAGTAAGCAAAAGCTTAATTCACTGGCTTTGAAGGGTCCTTATGAAATATCAAATCCAAAAGTTCCCAAATCAATTCAAATCTTTGGGGGTTTACTGGAAGAGTTCTCAGAAATTCGGAGTGCTGAATTTCAGATTAAAGGAAACATCATATACAGGTCAGGTTCTTTCTGATCAAATTGAAACTTAAAGGAACGCAAGAGCCAAACATACCAGATTTAAACTGAGCCATTTATCTTGGTGTCTTAAGGACCAGCTTTGTACATCACCTGAAAGATAGAAGCTTGAGTGGTGAGTGCTGTACGACAATATCCATTGAAACTAAAGTCCAAGCCCCTATCCTCCCAGGGCCTGTATCTATAGCTCCAGAGAAACAGAGAAGGATAATATACAATTTCCATACAAAAAGCTTGCTATCAAATGTAGCTGGAAGTCAGAACTCATTTCTCAAGAGATGGAAAACTCAATTCAAATTCTAAAGAAATCTAAGTTGTCTGATGGTTTTGATTCTCTTCATAAATGAGAAGTAGATACAGCAAGTAATTAACAAGTGTTTGCTAAATTTATTAAAAGAATGTTCTGAGCTTGGAGATAGTAGAGATAGACCTGTGGGTCTCAGGAAAAAGTGTTCGAAATATCCATTGAGGTAAGTAAAGAAAACACAAATTTAGCAGCATTGTGGATAGTATTATGGGCCCAGTTGAGCTCTACTACCATGAGTCACTGACTGTGATCTTTCTGCAACAATAATCAAAGACTCAGGTATAGGCAGGAGAAGACAGAGTATTTGAACTAATCTAGAATTGGGAACTTGTTATATGCATGTGAAAATGAGATAAAATTTAGAATAGTTGTTAAACTGAAAGAAGAAATGCCCATAAGGCATATTGAATACTTAACTCAGTCAATAAGGCTAGAATTACTCTAATACAAAGCCAGAGGTATTTTAAGGAAACTATAAACCAAGATATTTAATGAATATAAAGGCAAATGTTCTAAAAATATTAATAAATTTGATTTTATGATGCTTTAAAGTAATTAGATAATACAATCAAGTAGAATTTATAATAGTTACGGAAGTCTTGGTTCAACATTTGAAAATAAATTAAAATATTCCACATAAAATTCTAGGAATATTGTGGGGCTTTGATCTCCTTATGAATGTTGTGAATGATGACAACTAGTGGGCAGCAGAATAACACTGGTGATATGAGGAACCAGTATCATCATGTTAGAAGCCTTGGAAAGAGTCTAGACAATGAGTATTTGACAGAGAAGTTCATGCCTTTCCCCCAAAAGACTATTTAACTCGTGTGTAAAATTGGGTTGTGTGCATTTTCATAAGACACCTTTTGCAAAATAAACTTTTTGTGATACTCAAAATTGGCTAACAAAATTACATGATCATATCTAAAGATGCAGAAAAAAACATTTAACAAAATCCAATATCCACTCATGATTTAAAGGGGAGGTGGTTTCTGGAAAAATGGTGAAGTGGTTAAGACCATATTTTGCTCTTGTAAAGCACCTGAATTCAGTCCCCAACACCCACATTAGGTACCACACCACATAAGTCCCTGTATCTCCAGCTTCAAAGAGATCAAATGCCTCTGACCTCTATAGGCACTAGAACTTATATGCACATAACCAATCTCTCTCTCTCTCTCTCTCTCTCTCTCTCTCTCTCTCTCTCTCTCT
>NW_021620070.1:860798-862848 GCF_004785775.1 Grammomys surdaster | reverse complement strand
CTCTCTCTCTCTCTCTCTCTCTCTCTCTCTCTCTCTCTCTCTCTCTCCTCTCTCCTCTCTCCTCTCTCCTCTCTCCTCTCTCCTCTCTCCTCTCTCTCTTCCTCTCTCTCTCTCTCTCTCTCTCTCTCTCTCTCTCAAAAAAACTCTCAGTAAACTAGGAATAACGATGAATTTCCTCAACTTGATAAAGAAAGCTACAGGGCAGGCAATGTAGCTAGATCAAGTCCATGAATTCAGTCTCCAGTACTAAGGAAGGAAGTGAGGTAGATGGTAAGCAGGGAGAGGGAGGGAGGGAGGGAGAAAAGGAGGGAGAAGGGAAAGGTGGAGAGAAGGAATGGAAAATCTACAAAGAAATCTATGGCTAACACCATACTTACTGGTAAGAAATTCAAATTATTCCTCCTAAAAATCAAGAAAAATTCAAGGATGTGTCCCCCTCTGCACTGTTTTTAACATTGTGCTATAAATAATAATATATACAATATGACAATAAACAGAAGAATATACAGATGGGAAGGAGGAAATTAAACTTGTCTTTCTTGCTAGGCATGGTGGTACATGTCTAGTTTCAGCAGTCAGGAGGCTTAGGCAGGAGAACCAAGTCTAATATAGGGTACATAGTGAGTTTGAGGTTAGTCTGGGTAGCTTAAGACTTTATCTCACAAAAACAAAAATCCACAGATGACATTATTACAAAGAAATCTTTTTTTAAAGATCAACTATTTTCCTGGAATAATAGGTTATCTTTGCATGGTTTTAGGAAATGAAGTTAATATAAGCCCATCAGTTTCCTATACAGTACCAATGAACAAGTAGAATTTGAAGTAAAACACACAATATAATTTATACTAGTACTCCCTTAAATGAAATACATTACTTAGATATAAACCTAACAATATATGTACAAAATCTATATGAGTAAAATTGAAAATTTCTGGTAAAACAAATCAACTAACTAATTAAATGGAGGGGTATCAAAATGCTCAGTTGGTTAAGTGCTTATCTTGCAAGCATTAGGATTTGAATTTGGATGCTCAGCATCCACATAAAAATTGTTACAGCAACCACATATGTAACTCCAGTGATGGCAGTATAAAAGAATCCCTGGAACTCACTGGCCAGATAGCCTAGCTTACTGGTGAACTTCAGATTCAGCAAGAGACCCTGTTTTAAAATTAAGGTAGAGAACAGTAGAACAAAACATTCAACACTGACCTCTAGCCTCCACATTCACACAGACATACACCATACACAATAAATTAAATGGGCCCTGGAAATGTGGCTCAGTGGTTAAGAAAATATGCTACTCTTTCAGAGTTTGATTCCCAGCACCAAGTTGGGTAGTTAACAACTACCTGTGATACAGCTCCATGGATCTGATGACCTTTTCTGAACTCCACAGGCACTTGCATTCACATGTACACATACCCATACACAGATATACACATATATTTAAAAATATACAAAGTAAGGGGGCTGGAGAGATGGCTCAGGGGTTAAGAACACTGACTGCTCTTCCAGAGGTCCTGAGTTCAATTCCCAGCAACCACATGGTGGCTTAAAACCATCTGTCATTTGATGCCCTCTTCTGGTGTGTCTGAAGACAGCTACAGTGTACTCATATAAATAAAAATAAATAAATCTTTAAAAAATATATATAAAATAAATATTTTAATTAAATACATAGAGAAATATGCAATTTTCATTAAAATTATTGATTTATAAATAAATCAGTATTGTCAAGATGTCTGTTTCCAAGTTCATCTATAAATACAGTGTAATTCTAATCAAAATATAGAAAGCTGAGGGCTTGAGAGCTGGCTCAGCAGTTAAAAGCAGTGGACACTCTTACAGAGAACCTAGGATCAATTCTCAGCATCCACATGGCAGCTCAACATTGCCTGTAACTCCAGATCTGACACCTTCATACAGACATGCATATATTAATGCACATAAAATAAAAATAAACTATTTAAAAATACAGAAAGCTAGTATGTATGTATGTATATATATATATATATATATATATATATATATATATATATATATA
>NW_021620070.1:838661-860788 GCF_004785775.1 Grammomys surdaster | reverse complement strand
TATATATATATATATATATATATATATATATATATATATATATATAGTTTCTATATAAAGATTATGTAGAAGAAAGAAAAAATACAGACCTCAGAAAATGGAGAGATCCATTCCAACACAACTCTTCAAAGACATGGAAAAGGAGCAATTCTAAATTTATATGGAAAAAAAACCAGAGTAGCAAAAACTATTCTTAACAATAAAAGAACTTCTGAGGAAATCACCATCCCTGACCTCAAGCTGTACTATAGAGCAATAGTGATAAAAACTGCATGGTATTGGTACAGAGACAGACAGGAAGATCAATGGAATAGAATTGAAGACCCAGAAATGAACCCATACACCTATGGTCACTTGATCTTTGACAAAGAAGCCAAAAATATACAATGGAAAAAGAAAGCATCCTCAATAAATGGTGCTGGTATAATTAGCAGTTGATATATAGAAAAATAAAAATAGATCCAAATAAAATGTCTTTGACAATAAACATAAAATAGTAAATACATGCCACTGTATTATAAGGAACTCAAAAATTCACAATAAAAAAGCAAATGTCTAATTTTTATTCAAAAATTTTTAATTGTTATATATTTGATATTTTAAACAAAACAGAACAAAACCATATAATACTCATCATGGTAAGTTGAACTTAAAAAACTATTTTTTTCTCTTAAGAGGCGAAATAATCCCAAGTTTTTGGAACATTTACCCATGGAATAAAACCAGTATTAGATATTATAAAGCTTTGTTGTCAGACTAAGTTCTATGTTATGTTAAATAGACTGTAAAGTTAAAATTGTTTGAGGTGAGGCATTAAGAAAATATTTTAAGTATAATTGACTTAAACATTAACTATTTGTCTTTTTATAACTAAGTACTGTGTACTTTACAAAAAATGTATATTTTACAGTTCTGGAGTTTCAAAAACATCATGGCATCATTCAGTTTGGGAAAGAAACTCATGGATGGAGCGTCATGCAAAACAAAGGAAACATCCATGTGTATTGGGTTCTTAAGAGGAGTATTCTTAATAACCAATGAAGTTACATGAAAACAGATAGACTAAGAGCTGGGCAGGTTGCTCAGCAGTTAGAAGTGCATATTCTTCTTATGGAGGACCCCAACTCAGTTGCCAGCACTCATATTAGGCATCACATAACCACCTCTAACTCTACTTCCAAATGACCTCATGCCACTTCTGGTCTACACTTTCAAGAGCACTTAAGTGCACATATCCCTCACAGGCATACATTTGGATAATTCCAAAATATACAAATCAAATTTAAAAACAGAATAAAACCAAATTATAAGTTAACCAAACCAAAATAAAGTTAAATTTAATTGACATTTTTATTTGTTTACTACAAATAAAGCATGATAGGGTAGGCCTATATTTTTCCCTCATTTACCAGTAGAAGTACTATGTCTCCTTCTAAAAATGTAACATCCTGTGAGTGTGCACATATAGAAAATAGGTATTTTTAAAACAGGAATGAGATACTATTCATCTAGTAAAATGATAATATAAAAATTAGTAAACAAAATGCTTGAAGAAATATATGAGTTAATAACTTGTGGATAGTTGATAAGTAGAACATCTTGACATAATGTTACACAGACTGAATGTGAGCTAGTACCTGTGCAATTTGCCTTATAATATATTTTGAGATTTATCATGTATTTCTTATTTATTTATTTATTTATTTATTCTTTAATCTTTTTTTTTACAGTCCAGACTTTATCCCCCTGCTGGTCCACCATCTAACTGTTCCACATCCCATACCTCCCCCCTCCATCTCCACAAGGATGTCCCCATCCTCCCACCTCCCACCCCCATCAGAACCCTAAACTCCCTGGGGCCTCCAGTCTCTCAAGGGTTAGGTACATCTCTGACTGTTCCAGACCAGGCAGTCCTCTGTTATATATGTGCTGAATCCTCGTATCAGCTGGTGTACACTGCCTAGTTGGTGGCTCAGTATCTGATCTCAGGGGTCCAGTTAGTTGAGACTGCTGGTTTTAAAATGATCAGTGGGGTTTGGTAAGATGGCTATGTGGTTAAGAGTACTAACTTCTCTGTTAGACGACTAAAGTTCAGTTCCTAGAATCCACACATTTGCTCACAACCATTTAGTTCCAAAGGATCTTACACCTTCTTCTGGCCTCTGCAGGCACTGCACATTGTACATAGACATACATGCAAGCAAAATACCCATACACTTAAAAATAAATAAACCTTTTAAAAGATTAATAAATATTTCCAAGAGTGCAATCGATTGTTAAAAAAATATGAAAAATGTTCATTATTAACTAACAGGGAAGTTCAAAATTACATTATCCCCTCAATCCAGCTATAATAACAACATAAAATGACAAAACAATAAACAAAAAAATACAAGTGCTGGTAGGAATTCACAGAAAGGCAGACCCTTACATACCATTGATGGGAATATAAATTAGTATAGAAATATCATGAAGATTCTTCAAAAAAATTAAAAATAGGCCTACCATATAATCCAGCAGTCCCAGTACCAGGATTATATGTCCAAAGGAAATGAAATCAGTATATAAAAAAAGATATCTGCAGTCCTACACTAAGAAATGTTAGCAGCAAAATGCCCATTAACATGTAAAAGGAAAAAATGTATCATAAACACATTCATACATATATGTGTGTGTGCATATATATGCATATATATATATATATATATATATACATACATATACACACAGCATCATATTTACACACCGTAACATATACATGTATGCAATGGAAAGTCATTCAGCCATAAAAATAGGAAAACTTTTGGTGGTCAGCTTCTTGAGTTCTTTATATATTTTGGATATTATCCCTCTATCAGATGTGGAGTTAGTGAAGACTTTTTTTCCCCAATCTGTAGGTTGCTGATTTGTCTTATTGGCTATGTCTTTTGCCTTACATAAGCTTTCCAGTTTCATGAGGTTCCATTTATTAATTCTTGATCTTAGAGCATGCACCATTGAGTTCTGTTTAGAAAATTCCCCCTTCCCCATGCCAATGAGTTCAAGGCTCTTTGGCACTTTCATTTGTAGTAGATTCATTGTATCTGGTTTTATGTTGAGGTTCTTGATCCACTTGGACTTGAGCCTTGTGCAAGGTGACAAATATGGGTCTATTTTCATTTTTCTACATATCAACAGCCAGTTAGACCAGCACCATTTGTTGAAGATGCTTTGTTTTTTCCATTGTATATGTTTGGCTTCTTTGTCAAAGATCAAGTGACCATAGTGTGGGTTCATTTCTGGGTCTTCAACTCTATTCCATTGATCTACCTGCCTCTCTCTGTACCAATACCATGTGGTTTTTATCACTATTGCTCTGTAGTAAAGCTTGAAGTCAGAGATGGTGATTCCCCCTGCCATTCTTTTATTGTTAAGTATTGTTTTCGCAATTCTGGGTTTTTTTGCCTTTCCAGATGAATTTGAGAATTGCTCTTTCCATGTCTTTGAAGAGTTGTGTTGGGATTTTGATGGGGATTTCATTAAATCTATAGATTGCTTTTGGTAGGGTGGCCATTTTTACTGTGTTAATTCTACCAATCCATTAGCATGGGAGGTCTCTCCATTTTCTGAGATCTTCTATTTCTTTCTTGAGAGACTTGAAGTTATTGTCATACAGATCTTTCACTTGTTTGGTTAGAGTTACCCCAAGATATTTTATATTATTTGTGGCTATTGTGAAGGAGTTGTTTCCCTAATTTCTTTCTCAGCCTGTTTATCATTTGTATAAAGGAAGGCTACTGATTTATTTCAGTTAATTTTATATCTGGCCACTTTACTGGAGTTGTTTATCAGCTGGAGAAGTTCTCTGGTAGAATTTTTTGGGTCGCTTATATATGCTATTATATCATCTGCAAATAGTAATACTTTTATTTCTTCTTTGCCAATTTGTATCCCCTTGATCTCTTTTTGTTGTCTTATTGTTCTAGCTAGCACTTCAAGTACTATGTTGAATAGATACAGGGGGAGTGGACATCCTTGTCTTGTTTCCAATTTTAGTGGGATTGCTTCATGTATTTTTTCCGTTTAATTTGATATTGATTGTTGCTTTGCTCTATATTGCTTTTATTATGTTTAGGTATGGGCCTTGAATTCCTGATCTCTCCAATGCTTTTAACATGAAGGAGTGTTGGGGAGGGAGCAAGGGACCAGGGAAGGAAAGTGGATGGGAGGTGGGGGGAGGGCGAAGAGGGGAACCTGATCTGGTATTGGGTGAGGGAAAAGGACTAAAGTCCTGAGAGCCAGCAGAAAGAATGGAAACAGGCAATCTCGGGAGATAGGGGGTTGGGGGTACTCTTCCAGAATGCACCAGAGACCTTGGAAGTGAGAGACTCTCAAGACTCAAAGAGAGGGACCCTAGATGAAATGCCAGACAGTAGGAAGAGTGAAGTTATAGAGCACACAGGGTTGCCATCCCACAATCAAAACTCTGACTCATAATTGTTCCTGTCTGAAAGAATTGCAGTGATGAAAACGGAGAGGAGCCTGAGGAAAAGAAGGTCCAGTGATAGGCCCAAAGTGGGATCCAGCTCAAGGGAGGTCCCAAGGCCTGACACTATTACTGAGGCTATGGAGTGCTCACAAAAAGGGACCTATCGGGAGTAGGGAGCGATCTCCGAGCGAGGCAGCAAGATGGACACGGGATTCTTCTGTGGAACAAGTGCAGAGCAGAATAATCAGTTCAGCAACAAACAGAAGAAACTGCTCAAGCAGCTGAAATTTGCAGAATGCCTAGAAAAAAAAGGTGGACATGAGCAAAGTAAACTTGGAGGTTATAAAGCCTTGGATAACAAAAAGAGTAACTGAGATCCTTGGATTCGAAGATGATGCTGTGATTGAGTTTATATTCAACCAGCTGGAAGTGAAGAACCCAGATTCCAAAATGATGCAAATCAATCTGACTGGATTTTTAAATGGGAAGAATGCTAGAGAATTCATGGGAGAACTGTGGCCCCTGCTGTTAAGTGCACAAGAAAATATCGCTGGAATCCCTTCTGCTTTCCTAGAGTTGAAGAACGAAGAGATAAAACAAAGATAAATTGAACAAGAAAAATTGGCATCTCTGAAAAAACAAGATGAAGATAAAGATAAGAAGGATAAGGATGAAAAAGAAAGCAGCAGAGAGAAGAGGGAGCGGTCTCTCAGCCCAAGAAGATGCAAATCCAGATCTCCTTCTCCTAGAAGATGATCTTCCCCTATCAGGAGAGAGAGAAAGCGCAGTCACTCTCGGTCTCCCCATCACAGAACCAAGAGCCGGAGTCCTTCCCCTGCCCCAGAAAAGAAGGAGAAATCTCCAGAGCTCCCAGAACCATCAGTGAGAATGAAAGACTCTTCAGTACAGGAGGCCACATCTATGAGTAACATCCTGAAAGCTCCCAAGCCTGAGCCTGTGCCAGAGCCCAAAGACCCGTCGCCAGAGAAAAACTCCAAAAAGGAAAAGGAAAAGGAAAAGGAAAAGACTCGTCCAAGGTCTCGGTCACGTTCCAAATCACGGTCTCGGATCCGGTCTCGATCACCTTCTCATACTCGACCAAGACGGCGAAACAGATCCCGGTCAAGATCATATTCTCCTAGAAGGCGGCCAAGCCCAAGAAGATGACCATCACCCCGAAAAAGTACACCACCAAGACGGATGCCTCCTCCACCAAGGCACAGGAGGAGTAGGTCTCCAGGGAGATGAAGGAGGCGTTCTTCCGCATCACTGTCTGGAAGTAGCTCGTCTTCCTGTTCATCTTGTTCCCAGTCACGGCCAAAGAAGCCTCCCAAGAGGACATCCAGCCTTCCTCGGAAAACGCGTAGGTTATCACCTTCAGCAAGTCCTCCCCAGTGAAGGCACCGGTCACCGTCTCCAGCAACTCCACCTTCCAAAACTCGCCATTCTCCAACTCCCCAGCAGTCAAATCGTACAAGAAAAAGTCGTGTTTCTGTGTCTCCAGGAAGAACTTCAGGTAAAGTGACAAAACATAAAGGTACTGAGAAAAGAGAGTCACCTTCTCCATCACCCAAGCCTAGAAAAGTGGAGTTGTCTGGGTCTGAAGAAGACAAAGGCAGCAAAATGGCTGCCGCTGATTCTGTGCAGCAGAGGCGGCAGTACAGGCGACAGAACCAGCAGTCTTCATCTGACTCTGGCTCCTCTTCCACCTCAGAAGATGAGCGGCCCAAGAGATCCCATGTGAAGAACGGTGAGGTAGGCAAGCGGCGGAGACATTCCCCTTCTCGGAGTGCCTCTCCATCACCTCGAAAGTGCTAAAAAGAGACTTCCCCTCGTAGTGCAAGGAGAAGTCCCTCCCCACCTCCTGCCAGAAGGCTAAGATCTCCTTCTCCAGCCCCTCCTCCTCCTCCCCCACCTTCTCCTCGGTCTCCCACCCCACCACCTCGATGAAGGACCCCTTCTCCTCCCCCACGCCACCGCTCACCGTCTCCAAGAAGATACTCTTCTCCCATCCAGAGGAGATACTCTCCTTTCCCACCTCCAAAGAGAAGAACCGCCTCGCCCCCACCCCCACCCAAGCAAAGGGCATCACCATCTCCACCACCAAAGCGCTGGATCTCTCGCTCTCCACCTTCTAAACAAAGAAGCCCCCCTGTCACCAAGAGACTCCCTCTTTATCTTCAAAGCATAGGAAAGGGTCTTCCCCAGGCCGGTCACACCGGTCACCACAACCAAACAAAAGGCATTTGCCCTCACCAAGGCCTCAGACCTCAAGCCCTCCCCCTGTTCGAAGAGGAGCTTCAACATCGCCCCAAGGAAGACAGTCCCCATCTCCAAGTATTAGGTCTATTAGGAGAGTCTTCAGGACTCCGGAACCCAAAAAGATAAAAAAGGCTGCATCACCAAGCCCTCAGTCCGTAAGAAGGGTTTCCTCTTCCAGATCTGTCTCTGGATCTCCAGAGCCAGCAGCTAAAAAGCCTCCAGCACCTCCCTCTCCTGTGCAGTCTCAGTCACCCTCCACAAACTGGTCACCTGCAATACCAGCCAAAAAGGCTAAAAGCCCAGCACTAAGCCTGTCCCCTGCCAGGAATTTTTATCAAGAAGGAGGTGGAAAGAAAAAGAAGAAGGAGGAGGACAAGAAACACAAGAAGGATAAGAAGCACAAAAAACCACAAGAAGGCGGCTGTGACCGTAACCACCCCAGCCCCTGCAGTCCCTGCAGCCCCTGCAGCTGTTTCTGCTGCAGCCACCACATCAGCACAGGAAGAGCCTGCAGCAGCACCAGAGCCTAGGAAGGAGACTGAGAGTGAAGCTGAAGATGACAACCTTGATGACTTAGAGAGGCACCTGAGGGAGAAGGCCCTTCGATCCATGCGGAAGGCTCAAGTGTTCCCACAGTCCTAGGCAGACATGTTTGTTACGTTGTAAATTTTATTTGGTTTGTACTCAATTCAATTTCAAAATTGCTAAAATGTGTTTGAACTTTAGACTATAACATTTGTTGTAATAATTGCTAGGTTGAAGTTCACCATGTTTTAAAAAAGGGGGGCATGGATTTACATTACAAAGGTGTCCACAGTGTATTAGTGACATTCTTCCATTGACATTTAGAGTGAAATATTTTAAGCCAAAAAAATCTCTTTTTTAAAAAAGGGGGTTTAAATATTGTTGGCATTCTTGTGGTTCCTTTAAATGCCCTTGCTTCTCCCAAGAGGTTGGGTTTGTTTCTTCCTTCCTTTCTTTCTTTCTTTCTTTCTTTCTTTCTTTCTTTCTTTCTTTCTTTCTCTTTTCTTTCTTTTTTTCTTTTTCCTCCTTCCCTTTCTCTTGAATCTTAGCACCCAGGTAAATTATGCTTCCAACCTTATATAGGTTTGTAAGCTCGCCCAGAAGTGAGACCACTGATGAAGTACCACAGAGGTTTGAGTTTGAGTTTGAGTGAGCGTTCCTTCACTCTGTTGCCTGTGGAGTCTGCTGTGGCAGGATGGCAGGATGGCAGCTCTGCCGGGCTGCCCCAGGGATAGTTCCTAAGCTGACTTGGAACTCTAGGTTTTCGCCTTGAAGTTGTGTTGTTTTGTCCCCCTTTTCATCCTCTTTTGTAAAGGCAATTGACTAGACCCAGGAAGGACCTTCAGGTACATACATTTGTTTTTTGAAACTTGGTGGCTCCCACTCACGGTTTTCCTCACTCTTCCAATTGGTGTCCACAACTGAAGAGCTGTATACTTGGCGGGCTGGAAGGGCCTGGACAGTGTCTTGGTTTCACTTGTTTTATTTTATTTTTTAACTAAAGCTATATAAAGCTTGTGGATTAAACAGAATAAATTTCTAAATTAAAAAAAAAAAAAGGACCTATCATGACTGCCCTACGGAAGACTCAACAAGCAGATGAAAGAGTCAGATGCAGCTATTTGCAGCCAACCAATGAACAGAAGCTGTGGTTGAATTAGGGAAAAGCTGGAAGAAGCTGAGGATGAGGGTGACCCTGTAGGAGGACCAGCAGTCTCAATTAACCTGGACCCCTGAGATCTCTCAGACACTGGACCACCAACCAGGCAACATACACCAGCTGATATGAGGCCCCCAACACATATACAGCAGAGGACTGCAGGGTCTGGGTTTAGTCAGAGAAGATGCACCTAACCCTCAAGAGACTGGAGGCCCCAGTCTGGTGGAGTGGGGGCTTGGGGATGGGGACATCCTCTTGAAGATGGGGGGTAAGGAGGAGGAGGTATGGGATGTGGAACAGTCGGAGGGTGGACTGAAAGGGGAATAAAAATTGGAGTTTAAAATAAATAAATTAATTAATTTTAAAAAAATGGAAAAAAAGAAAATCTTTTCATTTGCAAGGACATAGCAAATGAAAGCAATCAAACAAAGAAAAACAACTGTATGGCCTTCAAATGTTAAGTCTAAAATGATTAACTCATAAAATGGGGACTAGTCCTGTGGTTGGCAGGAACATGATCAAAAGGTCTAAACTTTTAGATATATAACATAAGCAAATTCTGAGCATCTCTTGTAAAATATGGATGGCTGAGTGTGCTAAATAATCTGTGATTATCTTTACAGATTGCATGTAAATAACAGGAGGTGAAACTATTCTAACTGACTTCTATCAAGACAGAAAGATTCAGTGGTTTTAAAAAATGTGGTACTTGTATAAGCTGAGGATAGGAAGCAGAACTCAGACTGAGACCCTCATATACATGGGTTTCCTTTATGACAGAGGGAACAGGACAGCCTTCCCAATGCAGGGAGCTCCAACACAGGATGGACATCCAGATGGACAAAAATGGTCCTTTCCAAGTGCTGCCTCCACACACAAACCCCACATCCAGGTTGATGGTAATGGGAAGGGAGTGATCAACTCCATAGATTCCCTCTGCTTTCTCTAACTCAGTTTGCTTCTGCTATTCACTGTCTCTATTTTCCTCAATTTTAACCTGTGTCTGTCATTGTGTGAAAAAAATACAACCTGGCTGTTTTATGTTTGTCTCAAGACTTTCAATTCATTGTCACATTCTATTATTCTATTAGCTTTATTCATTTCAGTTTCTAAATTTTGCTTACTAACTTTTATTTGCCCACATTTTTCCCCACTATTCCCATGCATTAAAAACCATTGTGCAACCAGCATACACCTATTTCACTGGAGTTGTCTGAAGGAAGTAACTTGTGTCATGGTTAGTTTCATCATTAGGGACTTTGTTTCCAGAGTGACTTATTTTCTTACTCAGAATGAGAGATTTGAAAACCAATTTGCCTTCCTTACATTTTGACTAAACTCCTTTGATATATGGTCTTAGTAATAGTGTATGATTGTATTTGGAAGGAGGGAGGGAGAAAGAAAGAATAAGGGGATTTTGTGTCTGTCTGAGACCCATAGAGTGGCATAAAAGAAAAGAATATGATGATTAGTCTGATGAGCTCATGGCAAAATATGAGAATTCCCAAAGAAGCAATAAAGAGTTTACTAAAAAGCCAGCAAAGATACTTGTTAAGCAGTTTTTGAAAGCCTCAGAAAACTGGAGTGGAAGGGCAAAGAGGGGTAGAAAATGGCACTATATGCAAAACTGCAAGTCATTCACACTGGAGAGTATGCCAGTAGACAAAATTAATGAGGCTAAGTGAGAATTATATATAGCCAATCAGGATCTAAAAAGAATGTGTGAATTGGGATGCTGAATGAAACTAACAAAATTGGTAAGAAATAGGAGGAGTTATGATCTCCAGGATCATTATGCAGGTGAAAGGCAGAGAAGAAAATGGGATCAAGCTGAAGCAAAACCATATGACCTTTTACATACATGCTAAAGTATGTCCTCAGGTGACTCAAAACAAAAATCAGCAGCTCAGTCTCCGATAAGCAGATTACAACCTGGGCAAGGACTCACAATGGACTGGGGTTCCAGCTCTTTACAGTACTTTTAGCAATCTATGGATCTTTCCTGCTGGCTAGGCTCAAAAGGGGAGTGCAGGTACCTAGGAACAGGAGAGTTATCTGTGCTCTCACCATATACTCAGCCTCATTAGGAGACTGGACTGGTTTCAACAAAGAATGCTACCACCTAGACACAAGGTATGATAAGGAGTTGTGAAGGCTAGTTTTTGCCCATAATTCTGTGCCTGAATATTGCACCCAACACTTACCTTTACAGGACCCCACATGGTCTAACCCAGAAAGGGAGATTCTTCTTGGCACCATAATGTACCCTGGCTTCTTGTTACTGCTGTGCCCAGTCAACAGGGGCTGATCTTGGCGCCGTTCATAGAGATAACTTGGCTTAGGTGGACGAGGAGGTGGAATGTTAGACATAATGTTTAGATCTTTTACCCCACTGGGTAAGGAAACTTGTTTTCCTTCTACGTGAACTGTGGGATTTAAGGAAGATTCTAGCAATGGAGAAGAAGGCACCAAGTTCCTGGATGGGCCATTGATTTCTCTATTCCGGATTAAAGAAGCCTGGGGCCGTACGGAAGGAAAATCCTGAGATACTTTTCCGTGGTGCAAGGGATGGACCAAATTATTAGAAGTAAATGGCTGTAGACCATCAAGAAAAACATCATCAAATGAAGTCTGCGCCAATGAGTGGTCTGAATTTGACCAGTTATCACATCTGGTGGGAAGACTGAAGGAAAAAAAACAAATAAATTTGATTGATATGTAGATATCCACATACAAAATCTACATGTACCTTATTATAAGTTGTCATATGCCACCTTTTGTTCTACTTGTAGAGACTTATTCTTTCTACAACACACAGTTATACCAACTCCTTAGTGCAGAAAAAAGTCTGCTGGTTTTTTTCATTCTATATACCATGAGATAAGTATGAAAATGCAAGGTTAGAAATGAAAGCCACAATGTTGAAACCCAATTCATTGTATTTAGTATACTACTTCATCTTTAATAATGATATTGATAATCATCTGCCCTTGTCCTTGGCAATAGTAAGAAAGAGATAAGATTAGATCCATCTACTAGAAATAATTCTTGCTAAACAAATATATTTGGTTATGTGCTTTGAGCACATCTCAAAGACTTTGCAAAAGGGAATGTGGGCTCTGTGAACAGAATAGAACATGCCAGAAGGCCCAGTTGAGTCCCAAAAGTAAGCATACCTGGCATGGTGCAGTATTCCAGTCTCACAGTTGGACAGAATCAGATAATCAGGAAGGAAGAGAAACTCTGACTCACTTCTGGTTTCCTTGGTGACTAAAGTATTAGTGTTTCGGTCATCTTTTGGCAAGGCAGAGTTGGCAACATGGATGGTATGAAGTGAACTGGCAGGGGATGGCTGGAGGGGGGAAGGCATGTGAGAGAGACTCTCCGTGGACTCTGCTGGAAAAATTATTTCCCAAGTTAGTGTTTTAAGAATGGCTATAACATTCAAAAGTTTTTCAAACAGCATCCAAAAAAACAAATAGAAGATGTAAATCACAGCTGGTGTTTGTATGGGTGGAGGCAACCATTTCCTGAAGCTATAAACAATGTCTGGGAAAGAAGACCAATGTTCCAAGGGTGAAGTGTTGAATCAATTAAGAGTCAAAACACACACACACACAAACATACATACACACAAACACACACACATACACACAATCATACACACACAAACACACACACATACACACAATCATACACACACAAACACACACACATACACACACACAAACAAAATAATAACAACAAAACCCCCAAGCATTCTTGGCTGAAAACCTACAGTTCAATAGCTTAACAGTCCTCAGCAGTAGCCTTGTATCATCGTTTATTCACTCAACAAATAAACATATATGTATGCATATTATTTATGCATAACAAGTCTATATATACTTACATATGCATTCATGCATATGAATATTATGATTTGGATATGATGTACCCTCCTCTGTAAGGTTCATGTGTTGAAGGCTTTGACACTGACTAATGAATTGAATAATTGAGTGGATTATGTAGACTCTCACTAAGAATGGATTAATCTACTAAATAATTGATAATTTGGTGGCATTTGGAGGTGGTAGAAACTTTTAAAATCATGATTGCTGGGTGGTGGTGGCAGCAGCAAATACCTTTATTCCCAGCACTTGGGAGGCAGAAGCAGGTGGATCTGTGAGTTTAAGGCCTACCTGGTCTACAGATCAAGTTCCAGAATAGACAGTGCTGTTACACAGAGAAACCATGTCTCGAAAAACAAAACAAAACAAATAAAAAAGAAGTCATGATTTCTAAAAAGATTATCACCATTAAAAAGAGGTCAAGTGGGGCTGGAGAGATGGCTCAGCAATTAAGAGCACTGACTGTTCTTCCAAAGGTCCTGAGTTCAATTCTCAGCAACCACATGGTGGCTCACAACCAGCTGTAATGGGATCTGACACCCTCTTCTGATGTGTCTGAAGATAGCTACAGTGTACATTAAGTAAATGAATCTTTTTTTTTTTAAAAGAAGTTAAAAGGACTGGGTATGAAAAGCACAGTGATTGAGTGCATGCCTACCAAAATCAAGGCTCTGGGCCCAATCTCAAAATGCATACCAATGACAATACTAATAATGTGAAGCACATTGCACCAGGAAAATAGGAAAGCTATGTTGATGATACCTCAAGAATCAATATGACATTAACCATTACAAGGATAAAGAGTTAAAGTATAAACTCCTTTGAAAGACTCTCCTTTGGGAAGAGAGTGCTGTCATGGTACCCTAATCACAGGATGCCTTGCTTACACAAAGCTACCCAAGTTCAGTAGCACAGGTATTTGGATGTTGCTGCAGCCATGTTTCAAGAAGGACTAGCTACCACCACGAACTGATGGCAAACACTAGCATCATTTACAAGATGCTGGTTTTACAAGGATACTGAATCTAAGAGCCTTGGAGTCTTGGAGATGCCCTTCTAGATTTCAAAGGAAAGTCTGAGAAACCATACAATGTGTACTAGGATCAGATTATTTGGGAGTAGTCCATGAGAGGGGACTATATAAAGCTGTGTAAATGAAGCTAAAGATACAAGGAAAAATTCAAGAAGCTGGAAATGTCAAGAACATGGAACATTGTGGGAAGCCATTGGGGCTGCTTGGCTGAATCTGATATTGGCCAAGAACAAGGAATTGGGCTTTAGACAAGAATCTGACTTTGGGCCATGACAAGGAAGTAAATTCAGGCAGGAGTCTAGTTTTAGGCTAAAACAAAGAGGTAAGCCTCAGGCATGAATATGACTGTGGGCTAGGACAGGGAAGTAGGCTCGGATACTTCGTCATCCTGATGAGCCCTTAGAACCAGCGATCATGAGAGTGATCATGGGACTCTGCATATTGCCTTGTTTGTTCCTTGACTGTTTGTTTCTATTGTAATGTTGGTTCCTCAAATCTAGAACTGACCTAAATACTTGCATGTAATTAAAAGGGTTTAAAAGAAAAGTTGAATTAAACGAACCTGCCTTCAGCCTCAGAACTGGCTGGGGTCACGCTACAGTTTTGTCTAACTGTCTCTTTTCTTTTAATCCTCACTCCTGCGCTGGAGACCCTGTTGGCTGACTGAGAGGGCTTGGTCAGAACATCTTTTTTCTTTTGTTTTGTTTTGAGGCAGGGTTTATTTGTGTAGCCTTGGATGTCCTAGAACTCACTTTGTAGACTAGGCTGGCCTCAAACTCACAGAGATCTACCTCCCTCTGCTTCCTGAGTGTTAGGATTAAAGGTGTGCTCCACCACTGCTTAACCACAGAACGGCTTCTAAAGAAAGGCACTGGAGCAAGTGGAGCTAGCCTAGGGAGGAAACCATATGAGCTGTAGTAACTGTCAAAGCTGGAAGGGCACGGCTCTCCAAACTCTGAGGAGCTCACATAGTGCTCTATGCTCCAGCTAAAGGACATGAAATTATAGGATTTAAAACTTGTCCTGCTGGGTTTTGGCTTTTCTTGGTCCCTCCTTTCTTATGCCTCCATTCCTGACTTTTGAAATTGGAATGTTTAGTCTATGCCATTTTATGTTGGGAGTATGTAAATTGTTTGATTTTTATAGGGACTCACAAACAAGAGATTGCTTTTAGTCTCCAGATAAGATTTTGTACTTGGATTTTTTGAGTAACACTGAATTTGTTAACTCTTTGGTAAAAGAATTTGTATGTTTTTAGTTGTGTACTGGATAGTTATAGCATGTTAGGTAGAATTACAATCATCTTGATATCTTTATTTTGAATTTAAGTATAGTTTAAGGGAATTTGATAAGGTATTAGATGGACAAAGATGATGATTAATCTTATCAATTTGGCTGGACTGAAAAATGACTTAAAAGTTATTCAAGCACAGTTCTGTGAGTATAGGAATTTTCACAGATGATTAAGGGGAGAGAAGTGTGTACATCATTCAATGAACTAGGCTCTTGGATTAAAGAAAAAGAGAAGAAGCCCATAAGTATAGGCATTCATTCCCCCCTTGCTTCTGGCTACTATGAAGTGAGCAACTGTGACAAACACATATTCTTGAAGCTGTGACAGTCTGCCTCACAATAGGCTGACAGCAACAGGCCTACACACAAAGTATCCAAACAATCATGGACTGAAACAATCAGCCAAAATAAATCTGTCCCCCTTTGTGTTTTGTAACTGCATCAAAAAGCCTAACATATTACATATGCATAAATTGTGTATATTCATATTTATGTAGAAATTCTATTAGTGCATCTACATATGTGACTTCTAACTCTGATGATATAGCTGAAACAAAGACCCTGTCTTTACTTGAGTTTACACTATACCAGAGGAGTCACATAAGCAACACATAAATACAGTGGTGTTAATAATTGTTATATATAAGGAGAAAGAAAGGAATAGTATGTTTTGATGGCTGGGTAACCCTCTGTTTCTCAGGAACACTAAATCTCACCAAAGTCTAAGAACAGAGGTCAAAATTTAATGTGGATTAAAAGGTAATGAGAACTCCAGATCATAAAAAGCCAATGAAAAGCTTTTTGTGTGTGTCATTTTTTTTTTATTCTTCTCTCAGGTATTATATCCTGACCATAGTTTTCAATACAGGGTTCCTCAGTCAAAGTGACCCTGAACTTCCTGAGGTCATGTCTGGGTTCTAGTTATCATCTGTTTTCTTCACATGTCCTCTGTATATACCATAGAGATGATGATAGCACATCTACCACAGAGTCAATATAGGATAAGACAAATTCATAGGGGAGATACAATGTTCACTAGCCTATAGCTGTCGATACAGAAGCAAATACTGTACAGTTGTTCCCTCTTATTGTACTTTCCCCTTCTGTGGTTTTATTTACCTGAAATCAATCTTGGTCTAAGAATATGAAATGGCAAATTTCAGAAATAAGGAAGTAGCATGTCTTTTTAAAGAGTTTTAGTGTGTGTATGTGTGTATGTGTATGTTCGTGTACATAGTTACATGAGTGTGTGTATATACACAGTGACTGTGAAGGCCAGAGAAGGGCTTTGGATCCCTTGGATCTGGAGTTACAGGAAGTTGTGAGTTGCCTAATGTGGGTGATGGAAACTAAAAACAAGTCCTCTGCCAGAGCAGTATGCACTCTTCAACACTGAGCCATCTCTCTATCCCTGGAAGTCATAAGTTTTAAATTGTGAGGCATTATGTATAGTATATCAAGTTAATTGTCATGGCACCACAGTATTTTTCAAGTAACTTTTTTTTCTTAATATTAGCCTCAATGTGTGAGAGTAGTAATCCCAGAAATTGAATTATGTAAAATAAAAGTCATTAAATGCTTCCGTTAGCTCAAACAGGTGACATATTTTCACTTAATAAGAAAAAGTCTTATACTAAGGTTGCAAGATTAGTATAAAATGAGCCTTATGTTCATGAAATTGTGAAGGAAAAAGAAATATGTACTAATCTTACTGTCCCACTTCAAACTATAAAAGTTTCTGATAACTGTCATAGTATATGATAAATACTTATATAAGATGGAAAAGAGCCGGGCGGTGGTGGCGCACGCCTTTAATCCCATCACTTGGGAGGCAGAGGCAGGCGGATTTCTGAGTTCGAGGCCAGCCTACTACAGAGTGAGTTCCAGGACAGCCAGGACTACACAGAGAAACCCTGTCTTGAAAAAACAAAAAACAAGAAAAAAGGTGGAAAGGCATTAAATTTGTGTGTGTGTGTGTGTGTGTGTGTGTGTGTGTGTGTGTGTGTGTGTGTAGAAAATGATATACTATCAAAAATAGAATTTTGGTACTATTTGAGGCTTCAGGCATCTACTTGGAATGTTAAAATCCATCACTTGTAAATAAAGGGGGCTGTTGCATATGTAAAACTGCAAGAAAACCTGTATAACATAGATTTCAGACCAAAGGAAAAAAAAAAAAAAGGACTTGGCCTTTATATCCCCTAAAAACTGAGGGAATAAAAGGAGTTGTGGGGAAGTTTGGTTTCTTCCTGATGCTTTATTCCAGTTCTGCCACTGGAATATACATATGTGATGTGATGTGATGTGATGATGTGATGTGTGTGTGTTTGTACAACTGCTAGATGAGAAATGAAAGAGGAAGTAAATTATAACAGGATGTATGAAAAATATATATGTAAAATTTTGACTAAATGTAGGCATTAGGGTTGTGAAGAGTCAGCAGCAAGTACCACTGGAAGAATTGATCAAGGAGGTTTGTTGGGTTTGCTTGACATCAGGCTCTAGTCATGATGGAGATATACTGCTACTTTGCAAGTTCTGTCTGTTGTACCAAAGATAAAGTACTTGCTGTCACTTCATTTCCTTTTATTTGAGTGTTTTCAAAGCTCAGCAATGCTACTAAATAGTATCAGTTAATAAGCTCCACTGGCTCATGAAAAGAAACAGATGCACACAAGTATGCTTGCCTTAGAGATGGAACCCTGACTCTCCATTGCCTCCTGGTGTTATAATGTGGATATTTATTTGGTAGATGGTAAAAAGAGCAAAAGAATTATTGAAAAGTTGAAATGTGTGCCAAGATTAGGGATAAAAATTTTTGTCTACTAAACAAAGAAAGTAAAAGAAACCAGATTCAAAACTCCCTATTCTATCAGAATGTGATGAAATTGGGCTCTGTGATGACTAATCTTAGTTGTCAAACTGACTACATCTCAAATCAACTAAAACCCAAGTGACTGGGCATGCCTGTGAAGAGTTTCATGATTGGATCGTTTGAGGTGAAATGGCACACCAAGAATCTTAGCCACACCTTCTGGTAGCAGCCACATAAAAGCACACGAAAAGAGGAAGATTTTGCTTTTTGTCTGCTTGTCCTCTATCTGGCTAGCAAGTTCATCTATCCTGCTATTGAGGCATTCTTTTGCTACTATTAGAACATACTTAACGATTCCCATATACACAGAAGACCAACTGAGACATACATCCTCATGAATTGAGCAACTATCTGATTTTTGGTCTTTCCATCATGAGAAAGTCATTGTTGAACTAGCTGGACTACACTTGTACCTCAAATAAGATATCTCTCTCATATGCACTCACTGATAAGTGGATATTAACCCCAAAGCTCACAATACTGAAGATACAACTCACAGACCACATGAAGCTCAAGAAGAAGGAAGACCAAAGTGTGGGTGCTTCAGTCCTTCTTAGGAGTAAGAAAATACTCATGTGAGCAAATACAGAGACAAAGTGTGGAGCAGAGACTGGAGGAGGGATCCATCCCATGTGCAATCACCAAATGAAAACACTGTTGTGTATGCCAGGAAATGCATGCTGACAGGAGCCTGATATAGCTGTCTCCTGAGAGGCTCTGCCAGAGCCTGACATATACAACTAACCATTGAACTGATAACGGGGTCCCCAATGGAGGAGTTAGAGAGAAGACTGAAGGAGTTGAAGGGGCTTGTGGCCCCATGAGGAGACCGACAATACCAAACAACCAGAGCTCCCAGGGTCTAAACAGCCAACCTGAGAACACACATGGAGGAACCCATGGCTCCAGCTGTATATGTAGGGGAGGATGACATTGTCCTGCATCAGTAGGAGAGGAGGGCCTTGGTCCTGGAAAGGCTGGATACCTCCATTTGAGGGAATTCGAGGGCAGGGAAGTGGGAGTGGGTGGATGGGTGGGGGCACATCATCATAGAAACAGGAGGAGGGGTGATGGGATAAGGGATTTCTAGGGGTGGGGGAATGGGGAAGGGGATAACATCTGAAAGGTAGATAAATAAATTATTCAATAATAATAATAAAAACATAATGGAACTGACTATTGCACTTGAGCATTCGAGACTTTTTGTCAACAATTTAATATTACCCATATTACTGGGATTCCTTATGCTCCTCAAGAACAAGGGACTGTGGAAGGGGCCCATGGAACTTTAAAACAATATCTTCTTAAAATAAAAAGGAGGGAAGTTTATCCCCACACACCACACATTTATTTAAATCATGTTACTTTATTTTAAATTTTTTTTAAAAAATTTGGATGCCAAGGAACTTTCTGCTGAGTGTGTATGGTACCCTAAAACTAGGCATACTTATGCTTAGGTAAAAGGGAAGGATCTACTTACTGGCATATGGCATGATCCCAATCAGGTATCTAATATGGGGAAGAGGGCATGTTTGTGTTTTTTTCTGCAGGATGCTGAAGAAGCATGGTTGCTGCCAGAGCGATTGGTGAGACATGCTGATGCTGAGACGAAGAATGATGCTAACCCGTGAGCTTGCTGAGTGCCCTGACAATGGTGACTGGAAGCTGTATTGGACATATGTTCCCAACCCACCTTTGCTTGCCTATATCCCAGATGGGACAAGCTGCCTTGCCTCAAGGTTTCAGACTTTGTGGAACAGATAATCAAAAAGAGAAGTTATAATGACTCTTGTATTTTTCGTAAATGTGACCAGTTATTCAGACTCAATTATGTACTGGTCTAGAAATCAATCCAACGTTAGAAATAACAGTCTTCATTTGGAAGGCTGGATCGGGACATTTTCAGAGACATATTTGGAAGTTAGCTGCAGTTCTCTATGATGTTACTTTAGCATGAGATAAAGTTGGGACAGAATCTGGATTTCAAACAAGTATTAGCACATGCGTTAAGGCTCTTTTAATTGTTAAGTTAAAATTGCTTTTGTTTCTTCTACAGTATTTAATGTAAGTTGCATTGATTGTACACTTTCTAATTGTGTTAGTGTGTTGAAACCTGGCATGTCCGTTGTGGGGATCTATCAACCAGCTTTTGTTTTATTGTCCTGAGTTTTACAGAACCTTGGTATTCTGAAAAAAAAGCTTGCAAGTACTGGAAAAAGTGTGTCAGGCTTTAAGCAGAAGTGGGCTTGATTATTGCTGGTATAACAGCTTTAATTACATTAATTGCTAGCACCATTGCTTCTGCAATTGCTTTAACACAAGAAGTTGAGACAGCTACTTTTGTTAATCCTTTAGTAAAAAATGTTACTAATGTGTTGAGTATACAAGGATTTAGATAGGCATTTGGAAGAACAGACTGATGCTCTTTATCATATTCAAATTATTGGAAGGAGGTTCAGAGTTTAAGACTAAGAAGCTATCTTTAGTGTCATGCCAAATATCATTGGATTTGTGTTACTTCTAAAATTTACAATGATAGTCATTATAATTAGGAAAAAGTTTAAAGACACTTGCAGTATATTTGACATAATTCTAATACCTCTCTGGATGTTTTAACTTTGCATAGTGAGATTATGAGTTTAAAGAATGCTGCTCTGCTGAGCATTGATGAGGCAGATACTGCTGATAAAATTACCCATGGCCTGAAGTCAGTATTTCCATTTAGGTCAAGCTTGAAGAATAGTATATATATCTTAATCATGCTAGACCTTTTTTTCCTGGGAATACTTTTATTCCTACCCATCATGTTAAAGCTTATTTTTAACAACATTAACATGTTATGTTGGCAGCCTAAGTACATGGCTTGAAACTGAAAATGGATCCCCAGACAGAATTATTAAATTAACAGGCTGACAAGCCAAGGACGGGTAAGATTATGCATAGAGCCTTACCAACCTAAGACATAAATGTGTTGCTTTTCATAATGCATATTCCATGATGGGTAAGGAAGGAATTCTTGTCAGAACAACCTAATACAGGCTCAGTCTTGTTGATGAAATAAAAAAGGGGGAGAAGCAGAGAGCTATGGGCGCTGCTTGATAAGAATCTGACATGGGCCAAGGACAAGGAAATGGGCTGCTTGGCAGGAATATGACATTGGCCATGGACAAGGAAGTGGACTGCAGGCAGGAATCTAACATTAGGCTAAAACAAAGAAGTAATTTCAGGCAGGAATCTAAATCTTAGGCTAGAACAAAGAAGTAGGTGTCAGACATGAAAATGACTTTGAGCTAGGACAAGGAATTAGGCTCAGATATTTTGGTCATCCTGATAAGCCCTTAGAAACACTGATCCCTGGAGTGACCATGGGACTTTGTTTATTGCCTTGCTTGTTCTTTGACTATTTGTGTTTATTGTCTTGCTTGTTCCTTGACTATTTGCATCTTATTGTGTTGCTAGTTCCTCAACCTAGAACTGACCTTAATACTTGCATGTAATTAAAATTGTATGAAAGCAAAAAGGAGGAGGGGGGATGGGATGGGGGTTTATGGGGGGTAATGAGGAAAGGAAATGGCATCTGAAATGTAAATAAATAAAATATCCAATAAAAAGAAAGAAAAAGATCTCTCCCTCTCCCTCCCCCCTCTTTTCCCCTCTCCCTCTCTAACTACTTAAGAGAACCTTGACTAGTACAGGCACAAAAAAATTTATGAAGGGTAGTGAATTATAATGCAAGGCTAAAAACCATCTTTTATGTTACATGGGAATGAAAGTATGTGGAGACAGAGTGAAAAATGAGGGAACGAAGAGAAGGAGTAGAACTAGGGAGAGGAAGAAGAAAAAGAGAAAAAGGAAGAGGAGAAAAGAATTGAGTCAGGTGCCCCCAATGCCCAGAAGTGATCCACAGCAAACTTCCAGGTTGTTTATCAGCAGAGATCTCAAATATTATATGTATAGGCAGATTTTTGCCTTTCCACATTTGGACTTGAATCCTACTACCAAGTGAAAGACAGTGCTTTCTAGTGCTGTATTAAATTTAGTAGGATATACATTAGATTGCCAAAATACCTTCACAGAGGCAGGCACCTTGCATCACTTACTTGCAGTAGCTTTCCGGTACCAGCAAACCATCGTGGACCATCCTTTTGTTCACAGGAGTTCCAACCCTGCTCTTACCTGCACCATCTTCCAGATGACTGAAATTGCAAACTTGACTGATGCTGTGTACCCACACCTGCATTTCTTCCTCAGTCTTGGCTACCAGGTAGAATGTGCGAGAAGTGGTCTTGACAATGAACACAAAATTGTTCTGAAATTCCTTCCTAATGAAATCAGGGCCTGCATGCTTCCACACAGTGCATTCGCTGAGATCTATCACACGAATGGGCTTCCTGGAATGCTTGTTGTGGTAGTACTCTAAGACATCAGGATTGCCACTCATGCGACCCCGCCTGAGGACAAACCAGCGCTTACGCCAAGCCTGCAGAAGAAATTTAACATAAAGTTATTACACCATTTGTTCATTTTTCTCAAGCTCTGCCAAGGAAAACTGTCATTCTAAAGTAACACCTTTTGAGAGACAGAGAGAGAGAGAGAGAGAGAGAGAGAGAGAGAGAGAGAGA
>NW_021620070.1:791650-838261 GCF_004785775.1 Grammomys surdaster | reverse complement strand
TCTCTCTCTCTCTCTCTCTCTCTCTCTCTCTCTCTCTCTCTGTCTCTGTGTGTGTGTGTCTGTCTGTCTGTCTGTCTGTCTCTGTGTCTCTCTGTGTGTCTGTCTCTCTCTCTGTGTCTCTCTGTCTGTCTCTCTCTTTCTCTCTGTCTCTCTCTATCTCTGTCTCCCTCCCTCCCTCCCTTCCCAAGACAAGAAACATCAAGCAAGAGAACAGTCACTGAGTTTAGTTGGAACAGGCAAAGCCCTTCTTGATTCTGTCTTTACATCCATGTAAAACTCTAAGAAGAGATTTGACTCTGAGCAGATGAAGAAGGCAATGTGATTGTGTTTTTTAAGACAGAAGAAATAACAGCATACATATATGCTTATGGGAATGATCTAGAAGGAAGAGAAAATTAATGACTCAAATGCCTGTTGAAAAAACATTGCCAGGCATGGTGATGAAATCTTTAATCCTAGAACTTGGGAGGCAGAAGCATGTGGGACTCTGTGAGCTCACAGCTGAGTACTGAGTCCCAGTTCATCTGAGTTACAAAGTGAGACCTAGTCTCAAAAAACAATCACAACAACTAAAACAAGAAAACATGACACTGAATGGAAATGGGCCATTAAGAAGGACAGGAATTCACCTTATTCTGGGGTTCAGAAGGCAGCAGGCAGGAAACTTCAGCTTTGGATTCAACAGGGACAAAGAACAAGATGATATCATGCACGCCTGCTAAGGAAAGCATCAGTAGAAGGCCTGGAGCACCCCAAACTTTCCAAAGGTCAATTTGGTGAGGAAACACAAAGAGGAACTTTTTTAAATTCTTTAAAACAAGAATGGTTCCAAAAGAGGAATACAAATTGAGCACCGAAGCAGGTTTCATATTTAAAATTTTTAACACAGAAGGGAGATGACACAGACAAGTTTATAATTCATTCATTCAGAAAATACTAGTTGATCTACTAATATGCTGGGTGTTAGCCTTCTATCTGAGCTCTGCCCCACAGTTACCTGGCAACAGCCAGATAGGCCTGACCCGCTATAAAAGGGTCTGCTTGCCCCCTCCTCTGCTCTTTTGGTCTCTTGTTTCTCTCTTGCTCTTGCCTTCTTGCTCCCACTCTGTCCCCTCGCCTCCCTGCCTATTCCCTTCCCCCACTCCACGTGCTCATGGAAGGCCTCTACTCCTCTACTTCTCTACTCTCTCTTTCTCTGCCTCTACTACCCTCTTGATTCCCATCCCCATGCCCTGAATAAACTCTATTCTATTCTATACTATACCATCTTGTGGCTGATCCCTCAGGGGGAAGAGATACCTTGGCATGGGCCTGCCTGAGGCACTCCCTTCCCCCATACCTCTCCACACCTCAATAGAATATATCTCACCTCTCTTTATCTTTTTATAAACACATCGCTGGGTACTGTGAAGATACTGACAAAGCCAAGTTGAGCAAGTCACACATCATGCATCTTTTGGGTAGCAGGGAAAGTGGGCAGACAGATAGCCAAATAATTGTAGTCAATGAGACAAATGTTATAATAAAAGAAAGCCAAGATGCTAAAAGGAATGTATAAGGTAAAGATCTCTGTCAGATCGAGATCTGGGAAGGCTCCAGGAAGAAGTGGTTACTACACTGAGATCAAAACAATCCAGAGATAGACTTGAAGCTGTCAGTAAGTAGTTCAGCAGGGTTGGAAGGGGAAAAAGTTATATACTTGAAGAAGATATAAAGCAGTCTTAATGCTAAATCATACAAGATTACCATCATGAGTTTCCTTGGGTTTTAAAATGTCTATCTGAGAACTATGATTGTACAAAAGCCAAAACAATATGTTCTAAGAGCTACTTGCTAAGTAAGTCAAAGACCAAGGTTCAGTGCATATCACAGAAGAAAAAGCTTCTGTACAGCAAAAGAAACAACAAAATGAAATGGCAACTGTGAGAAAAAAATTCAAGCCATTCTTTTGATTTGATTTGATTTTGTTTGGTTGGTTTTTGTTGTTTTGTTTTTTGGTTGGTTGGTTGGTTTTGGTTTTGAGACATTGTTTCTCTGTCCAGCCCTGGCTGTCCTGAAATTCAGTCTGTAGACCAGGCTGGCCTCAAACTCACAGCTCTGTCTGCCTCTGCCTCCCAAGTGCTGAGACTGAAGGCATGCGCCATCACAACAATTTATAAAGACCCTCTAGGGGGCTGGAGAGATGACTCAGTGATTAAGAGCACTAACTGCTCTCCCACAGGTCCTGAGTTCAATTCCCAGCAATCGCATGGTGGCTCACAACCATCTATAATGGGATCTGATGCCCTCTTCTGGTGGGTTTGAAGAAAGAGACAGAGTATTCACATACATAAAATAAATAAATCACCTTAAAAGTTTAAAAAAAGGAAAAGAACCTGTTTCCTTTAATAAAAAGAAAAAGAATTTCTATTACTGGAAAGCTAACTCATTAAGAGTACATGCTGATCTAGCAGAAGATCCAGATTCAGTTCCCAATACCCACATCTGTTACCTCTTATAACCCTAGCTCCAGGGAATCTCCAGAAAGCCCTCATCTGGCTTCCAAGAGCACTCAGGTACGTAACCCCCTACACACATATAAATAAGTAAAAAAAAAAAAAAAAATTTTAAATGAATAAAAATTTTTAAATGAAATGTTTACAATTCATTAGCACACCAACAAATAATCCCATTAAAGGAATAAAATAGTCATAAGAGGCAGATGGAGGGAGAGAACTGGGAGGGAGGGGGATGGAGAGGGGAATGGGAGTTCAGGTTCAAGTGTGGAGAAGGACAGGAGAGATGACTAGGTGGTCATGAAAATGATGGAAATCTGCAAGTGATGGGGGTGGGGAGGTGGGGGGCATCTCCAGGATAAGAGAGAGACCTGGGATAAGGAAGGTGCCCAAGAATCAATGGGGGTGACTGTCAGGAGCCATAATAGGACAAGCTAATAATTAGCAGTTGATCATCCTGAAATGCTTGCCTCGGATTATTATCTGCGACAAGTGTGCCACATCAGCAAGGCTATGCTGGACATATTTTAGGAAAGATCCTGCTATTAATATGCTTTTCCTATTATTATTATTATTATTATTATTATTAAACATATATAACAATCACTAAGCAATAGCACTCCCCTTTGGAGCAGATCTCTGCAGACCCACGAAGATGTACTGTCTTGTAGTGATGCTATATAGACAAATAGACGACTTCTTAAGTCTTAATGATGATCCTATAAGAATTCCTAAAATTATATCAATGATTATTAAGCTCTTTTATAGTGGGACTGCTATTAAGTCCCTTTTCTGATAGTCAAGGCTGCAATGAGAACTCTGCCAGTCTCCCAAGTGTCATCAGTTAACAGCACTTAGATAGTAACCAGACTCTCTCCTGCTCATAGCACATTCCAAGGTGGTTGTAAAACAATTAACTAAGGGTCACTAAAAGGGAACTCACGATTTATTATAGGTGCTAGGACAGAAGAGAAAATATTGCCTGGGTTTATCTATACAAAACTTCACTAATTTCTTAGTTATAGTTTTAAATCTTCAGAGAACCTGTGGAGCTAGACAGGTGATGGATGTTTAGTCAGATAATTACTCCTAATGGATATGCATATAAACATTCTCTGTTGTAAACTTCTATTTCAATTTATGATTTGAATTTTGGTGTGAACTTGTGGTGAACTTTATAAGACAAAGGGACGTTCGTTAGCTATTCACTTTCTCTTTCTCACTCTCTTCTCTCTCTCTCTCTCTCTCTCTCTCTCTCTCTCTCTCTCTCTCTCTCTCTCTCTCTCTCTCTCTCTCCTCTTCTTCTTCTTTCTTCCCTGCTTAGAATCTCTCCACTTAGAATTTTTCCTTTGTTAGAACTTTCTCCTTTTCCTCACTTAGGACCTTCCCACTTTTCCCCTTAGATAGCTTTCATAGGAAATTTCTTACACTTAGTAATAAACTATAATAACTTTTCTAAGTGTCTTTTCTTCCTGCGACCTCGAACTAACAGACCTAAGCTAAAGCCTGGCAGCACCTACAGAGACAGAACAAAGGCATTGCTTAATCCTCTGCTGTCCCTAGGCAGAGGTGCTAGTGGCCAGTGTAGTTTCTGGCCTCAGAGGATCAAACAGATAGCAGGTCAGCTACAGTAGACTAGTAAATAAACTTTAGCAATGTAGACACGAAAGAGTTTATTAAACAGCAACCCTAAATATCTCGTAAGACCAAAGTCTTACCCCGAATCTTGTAAGACCAAGTCTTACCCCTGCCGACGTTCTTCCAATTCCTATCCCCCTCGGCTGCCTCAAGAAGAACCAAAAGACCAGAGGAGAAGAAAGAAAATCACCTTCTCCCCCGACCAAGCCGGGCTGGCTCCCGGCAGGTGACCTTAGCTATGACTCATTACATTGGGGATATGAAACCTAAAGAGGCCACCTCCTATAGCCAGGCAGGAACCTCAGTGGAGTGATAGAGACACCAACCCACTCACAAAACTTTCAACCCCAAATTTATCCTGTCTACAAGAAATGCAAGGGCAGGGGATGGAGCAGAGACTGAGGGAATGGCTAAACAATAACCGGATCAACTTGAGACGCATTCTATGGGTAAGAACCAATCCCTAATACTATTAACGGTACTCTGTTATGCTTGCAGACAGGAGCAAGTTGTCCTCTGAGAGACTCCACCCAGCAGCTGACTCAAACCGATATAGGCACCCACAGCCAAACAGTGGATGGAGCTTGGGAACTCTTATGGAAGAATAGGAAGAAGGATTACAGCCCCAAGAGGAAGGATTGCAACCCCAAAGGAGATAGGAACTCCACAGGAAGATCAACAGAGTCAAGTAACCTGGATCCTTGGGGCTCTCAGAGTCTGAACCACCAACTAAAGAACACACGGGACCTAGACCTCCTTACACATATGTAGCAGATGTGTAGCTTGGTCTTCATGTGAGTTCTGAACAACTGGAGCGGAGGCTATCCCGAAAGCTGTTGCCTGTATGTGGGATATATTCTACTAGCTGGGCTGCCTTGTCTGGCCTCAATGGGAGAGGAAGCACCTAGCCTCACAGAGACTTGAAGTGCCAGGGTGGGGGGATAACCAGGGAGGGGCCCACCCACTCAGAGGAGAGAGGGGGAGGGATGGGGGAAAGATTGTGGGAGGGGTGACTGGGAGGGGAAAGTGAGCAGGATGTGAAGTAAACAAGTAAAAAAGATCAAATTAATTTAAAAAAGAAAAATAACAATACCATTTAAACTGAATAGGTTTGGTGGCATATGCTTTTAATTCTAGCACTCAGAAGACAGAGTCGAGGATCTCTGTGAGTTCAAGGCCAACCTGGTCTACAGAGCGAGTTCCAAGCCATTCAAAGCTACATGGTGAGATTCTATCTCAAGCCGATAAAAATACCAAAGGATCTGAAAAGAAACCTCTACCAAGAAGACATACAAATGACTAAGAGATATCTTTAAATGTTTAACAACACTAATCATTAGGAAACACAAATTAAAACAAAAGAACATCACTTCATCCCAGTTTGGCTATCTATTATAAAACATAAAGAACATGAAGGTGGAAAGAGTTACCCTTGTACACTTCGAGAAATGTAAACTAGTATGACGACTATAAAGTTAAAACTGTAACTACTATGTGACCTAGAAGTTCCTTTTGTGGATATACACCAAAAGAAGATAAAATCAACACCTTCTAAAGATGTAAGAAGTAGATTTGGGCTATATAAGAAGTAAGATTTTTAGCTGTTCTTTGCACAAAGAAAATAACTGTGAGATATATGGTAATATACTTCAGTATGGTAACCATTTCACTACCATATCATGTTGTATATAATAAAATTTATTTTTAAAAGACAAATATCATGATAGAAATGATCTGT
This sequence comes from Grammomys surdaster, assembly GCF_004785775.1. Lineage (NCBI taxonomy): Eukaryota > Metazoa > Chordata > Mammalia > Rodentia > Muridae > Grammomys > Grammomys surdaster. Next base: position 832,390 of record NW_021620070.1, on the reverse strand, counting down.
GAATTACATGAGACTAAAGAGATGTATCACAGTCTTAACTGTGGACAAAAATGTTCCTTTTTTGAGGCAAGATTTTGTTGTATATCCTAGGCTGGTCTGGAGCTCACTATGTAGCCTAGTATGGCCTCTAACTCATGATACACTCATTGGGGAAGAGAGACTGACACTTAAATCAGTATGTCTGACTGTGCGACTGACCCTTCACCTGTTCTAGGTGAATTGTATTCCCATACCCAAATTATTGTATTCCCCCTTCCCGAATAGGGTGAATATCACCCTATTGGGAAACAAGATCTTTACCAAGTTAATGTCACCCTATTGGGAAACAGGATCTTTACCGAGTTAAAATAAAGCCATTAGGATGGCCTATTAGTAATAAGACTGATATCCTTATAAAAGGAGGTACCATGCTGAGTGGTAGTGGTGTGCGCCTTTGATTCCAGCACTTGGGAGGCAGAGGCAGATTGATTTCTATATGTTTGAGGCCAGCCTGGTCTACAGACCAAGTTCCAGAACAGCCAAGGTGCTCCACAGAGAAACCCTGTCTCAACAAACAAACAAAAATAAAAAATAAAAATAAAAGGACTCTAGTGGTACCTTGATTTCAGACTCTAACCTCCCAAACTTGGAATCAACAAAATTCTGTTAAGAAAGTGTTTTTCTGTAGGAGCTGTTCCAAAAACTTTTATATATGGAGAGCATAACTTCTGACAACCATATTGATATACCTGGCATGGAGCTTGCTTCCTACTCACAAAACGTATTTTAAAAGTATCCCAAATAAATGATGCTATGTGAAAGGTATACAGTGCAAAGCTGATTTCTTTTCATGAACCAGCCTTGCCCCAACAAACTACCCCTGTTTTAATCATCACTGTCTCTTATATGGCTAGTTGAAATGTCTCATGCCTTCAAGAGACATATCCACTCTTAACTTTCCTAAATAGAGGAATGATAGTTCTTGAAAATCACAAATCTAATCATTCCCATCCCCTGGTTAAACACATTCCACTAGTTTTTGGTAAATACCACACCTCCATACTCTACTATTTTACATAATACTTTGTGATTCCTAGTAGTGTTCCTTCTTGATCACCACTTTATTTTCTGAGCTATGTAGGATTGGCCACAAAACATTTCAGCAAATTATTAAATGAATGAACTCCAAACATGATGCTATAGACCTAGGTTTTAAATGACACTCTCAAGAGATATGGCTTCTTTATGAGTTTATAATGAATTTAATATCCAGGAATTTCTCATCGTAAACTTACTAGTTAGGAACAACCAGATGGTCTCTAATCTGAAACGTAGGCTGCCAGGAAAGATTTAGTTCCAGGCTTTTAACTCAAATGTGACAAATGCTCTATCCAGACATTATAGTATGTACTCGGATGTGAGACTGACTAGATAATGACTTTAACTTAGAGCATACCAAAGATGAGAATTTGTTTATCAGTAAGATGGACAATTGAGGCTGAAGCTGGACCACTTCATTCTTGCACTCAGTTAAGCTTGCACAGTAAAACAAACCTGGCAGGGTTATAACAAGTTTCACTTCTTTGGCTTTAGAATTCACTCTAATAAAATGAAGTGGCCTGTCTGAATTGTATCCATTGTCAAAAGACACTGAAATGTACTGGGAAACATCCCGAAAGTATCTGAGGCTGTAAAGAGATTTAAACTGCTTTTCTGGCAAGAGTGATTACTGTCCCTTTGTTTCAACAGAATTGCCCCCTGCCCCTCTGCAGTGGTGAAATAGCTAAGCTATGAAATCATTTCCTTCACATGTGCACAGGATGGGTTAGTAACCTGCCTCCACAACCAGGCATTCCTATTCAGACTGAGAAGGCAAAATCCACAGCTTCTTATTTTCAAACTCAGTATTGTCATTTCAGCAATAGAAGTTTGATTTTGTTTTTCTTATTTAACTGACTTTAATTCTGATTGTTCTGGTTGCTTACAGGCACTGATATCCCTATGAGCTTCTTTTATAGTGGCCCTATAAGACACCTTTAGGAGATGAGTCAGATTAAAGGAAAAAAACTGTATCTATGAACCTATCTCTAAATAACATGTGATCTAGCCCACTTTTTATCACTACTACATATGAAGAAATGTTAGTTAGAAATGGAACTAGCTTGGGAACATCTGGATTACAAGCAAAACCCCGGAATCCAAGCTATAGTCGATGAACACCAATTGGCATCTATTGCTTTCTGGAAACTTAACCTATGCTTGACAAAGATTATATGCTTAATTACAGCATGTATGTTTCCTATCTTGATTTCTAAAGTACAACAGATATTTTTTAATAGACTTGTCATATAAGACATTCTCAATGCATCACTGCTCATCAAATAATAGGCTGAAATGAGTGCAGCTACACAACGACAGTATGAAGGATTGTTGCAGTGGCACAATTCTGTATGTGGACCTCAGAGGTAGCAAAATGAATCTACATGGTGATGAGCTACCATTGTGCACACCTGTATACACAAGTGTACATGCAACCAGAGACGCCTACGGTAGCTCTTAATTGGTAACAGTGTCTTTTGCTTGTTGTGAAAGATGCTGATACAAAAGGAACTGGGAAAAGGTTACATTGGACTCCTGTATGTTCCTTTTATTAACTTTCTGTGAATCTAATGCTTTTAAAATACTGAATCTTAAAAAGACACACAAACCAAAATGATTTTAAAATATACAGTCTATGTTATAGAAGAACCCTAAAAAGTGAAACAAGTAAAAAATAAATAAATAAAATTAAAAACTAAAAAGCATAAGATACAATGTTGGACTTCAATCCAAAAGCATCAACCATTACTTTAAGTGGAAATTTGCTCAATATTGCAGTGAAAAGGTATTTATTATATGACTATCATGGGCTAAACCTTGGGATGTGTACAACGGCAGTGCTGATAGCAGTCCACTGAGCCAAGTTCATAACTGCCAGGAGGTTTGAAGTGAAAGAGAGGGAAGTGAGAGCAGTGGCTGTGGCCAGATGAACGAAGACTAATAGGTAACATAATTAATAGGACTTGGTCACCAGCTGGATGCGTACCACAAGGGAAATAAAATACTTATCCACTGAGCTATCCCCTTAGTCCCTTCTCTCATTTTTAATTTTCTCATTTATTTGAAGCAATGTTCTTGAATGTTGTGTGAATAGAGAAGAATGACACCTGATGTCAACTTCTGGCCTCCACATACACACACTAGCATACATGTGTGCCCAAATGTTTTCAGGCTAGTTGCTCTTATCCTACCCTGAAGTTTACTGGAAAGTACTTGAAACAAATGTAACGGCATAGCAAGACATCCTCAAAGCCATGTGTTAGAGCACTTTCAGCAAATTCTGTTCTATCACATAGAACTATCAAAGCTCTTTTCCAAAATTTATTTCTATACTCCAAACATTTCTTTCACTTCACCTAAAAAGTTTTCCTTTGGACTCAAGAAGACACAGTGGAAAAAAGGGAAAGAAGAGTAAGATGTGCTCTTGTCTGATTTACTGACTCTTAGTTTCCTTTTTAGGTCTTTTCTCATTCATGTTCCTCTGACTGAATAAGTTTTCCCTATTCCATTTCTCTTACTCTTTTGCTTCTAAAGATATATACTTAGTAAATTCTGGTAAGTGTTTAGGAAACATAAATACTCTATTACTGACTGCAATTTGTAAGGCTTCCAAGAATCTTGGATGTGATTCCAGAATATGAAATGAAAGAAAACACTTGTCAGTTTTTAGTTACTTCCAAAGACCAGCTTCTCTACACTGAGCTCTTGTTTTCTTTTCAGTGGTTTTACCTTGAATGTACTCAGGAAGCTTAGGTATATTTATAAATTGCACAAGGTGAAAAAATCATTGAAAGAAAAAAATAGAATTCTGGTTAATCCTCCATTTTCTGCTGAGGTTTACTTTATTTCCTTGCCAAAGGGGTCACAGGACCCAAAGACAGAGGGTTGGGAATTTCCAGGAGCATGTTGCATTGCTCCTCTCTGTCCTAGCTGAGTTCCAGTAGTTCAGCAATTGCCAGTGACCCTTCAGCCTGATGGTCTGTAACCTTCTGCTCCATTACAGATAGAGTTGGGACTTGTCCCAGGCATGGGATAACTTCCTGTGATTGTGCTGGAGATGACCTGTTCCCCAAGATCTACTTCCATGGTTTGTCAACAAAGGCAAGGGAAATTGTGTATCTCTGCAGTGATGAGGAACTTTGGAGGAGAAATCCTGTTCAGCAGAGATAAAGTGAGTCAGGGGCATGTGTTCAAGCACAGTCACACTACACGACATATATTTGACCTTCCTTATGCATTGTTTCTCATTATTCCTTGGATTAGGATTGTCTTAGCAGTCAATAAGAGCTGCTACATAGATTCCCAGAGGTTATAAACTTGTGTCACCATATATTGTGTACCAGCATCAAGGTGCAAAATGGGTTGAAATGATGAACTAAAGCCAACTCAGGAACAACTTCACTTTAAAACTCTGATAAAAACTATGATTGGGTCTTCAGTGCAGTAGAAACACAAAAGAAATAATTAAGTTTGAACAGATTCAAAGATAGTTAATACAGAGTCTGTAATAACAGAACTGACCTTATGGGTCAGTGTGGGAGAGGGGAAGATCTTTTAAACAAGTATACTTTCAAAGGAACAAAATCATAAGAATATGCTTTCTTTTGTGGTATATGTATTCTGTGAGAGATTGACACTGGAAATCTTTCTCAATTTCCCTCCACCTTATTTTTTGAGACAGGGTCCTTCACTAAACTTGAAGCTCATAAATTCAGCTAGGCTGGCTAGTTAGCAAACCCCAGGGATCTATCTGTCGTCCCTTTTATCCACCTCCCATAGCTAAGATTATGGGTGTGCACCAACATACCTGGCTTTTTCATGTGGGTACTGGGGCTCAAACTCAGGAGAAGGACTAAATTGTAATAGAGTTATGGGCATAGAAGAAATATAAAAATACCATACCAAAGGCATAGAAAATGTTTTCAGGGATTAATTCAGGTCTCCATACTTGTACAGCATGCATTTAACTGACAGAGCTATCTCCCAGCCCAAGCACATTTAAAAGTACTCTCACACCAACATGTTGATATAAATAACAGTGATGTCCACATAACATGAAGGCCCTTACTGTCGTTCAATTGAACAGTGATAAATTGTTAATATATTCAATTTATATACACCGTATTAGAATAAAAAATGAAAAAATGTAATTTCTCCTTCTCTAAAAGGGTTATCATAATCAAAACTTGGAGCTTTTGAGTAACAACAACTCCTCAAAACATGTGCTTATAGTAGAAAACACATTATGCACCAGAATTGCATCTAATGTTTAGATAGGTGATTACATAATTTGATATTCTTTGTGAACTCCCCACATGAGATATAAATTCTTTTTATACCACATACTGTAGATACTAAGATGCAAGGAGCTTAAACAACTTGTCTATAGGCACAAACTACTAATAAATAAGCAGTTTAATTTATAAGTTATCTCAAGGCTTGCTTTGGTTCAAGACAGTCTCTGATTCTCATCTTCTCTTCTTATCCTAGCTTTTGCCTCAAACTCTGTCCATCCTTGTCTCACTGCTATGAGAAAAACTATTTTCCATGATATAGTTAGCACCTCTCCAGGTTAGACCTTTTTTTCCACTGAAATCCTTCAGAAAACTCTTATCAAATTTGTGCCATCTCTAAGGCAAGATGAGATGTATAACTAGTATAGGGTTTCTTCCCACAAATTAATGGTCTTTCTTGATTTTAGATACTTTTTATTCTTTTTAATGAGACCACAGAGATAATTTATATAAACATAAAATAAAAATTCTATATTAACTTCATTTTTCTATATTTCTCAGAAACATCTTTTTAAGTTTTGTCCACCACATAGTAGGCCAAACAGGAGTATCTTGTTTAATTTTGTATTTATCTGATGCCCAATAAGGCTAGATATTATTTTATATGTGTGAAGTCCTTTCAAATACATCTGTTAACTGTTAGTCACATGTTTTACGATTATTATGTTGATCTTCTTACAATAATTGATAAACTGTATTTCTTGATTGTCACATGTGATATGAAAGAGTTTTCATACTTTATCATACACTTTTAAAGTTTAGATGACCTCGAGAAGACTAGTTTATTATATGTATATATCTATTCTACATCTATATCACCTATATTTTGGGGGACCCAAATATCAAATATATATATGGGGGGACTGTGGGGGAGTTCTATAATTCAAAACCTCATTGACAGAGGAAATTTCAAGACAGACTAGTAATTGACTCTGTTGTGTGGTTATTAGTGTTCACTCTTATGCGAGCTATAAAGAAAAGGAGCAAACTGAGCAAGAAAAAATACAAAATTTACAATTTTAAGAGAAAAGTAATGGAACTGAGCTAAGTCTAGTGGTCCAGGTTAGACCTTTTTTTTTTTTTCACTGAAATCAGAAAAGACTAATGTTAAATGGAAAAAAGGTAATGGTGAACTCAGGGTAACAATCTACCCAACTAAGCTTACAGTTTGTGAAAATGAATTAAAGAAAGCTTAAGCCATGAAGGAAACTATTGAAAAAAAGAAAGCTGGTGAAGATATATTTGGATGAGGGGGCCAAGTTCCAGCTGCAGAAAGCAGAAGAACTTGGCTAATTCAGCCACGTGATTCTGGCTGTAGAGTCAAAGATATAATAAAGAGGTTATACAATCTCCCTCCACAACTAAGGAAAGCCTCTGAAGCCAGGCATATGTCAGGGGTGTACCTGCATGGAGACCCAGAGAGGCCACTTCAAGAAGCTGTGAAGGTGAAGCCTGGGTTTTGTTAGTGATCCCAAGATACTAGAGCTGTGAGATACCTGCCAAGGAAAGCTGTAGACCAGTTAGTAGACCAGAGTCAGTCCGAGAGAGAAAAGTATGTTGCAGACAATAAAGCTGAAAGGAGTTGTAGATCAGACATGAAGATGCAGAAATTGGAGTTTACCCTGCTGGTCTTCACCCTTGCTTTGGTCCAGTATTTCCTCACTATGTTCCCTTTCCTCCCTTTTGGAATGGTAATGTATATCCTGTGATAGTATATGTTAGAATTACGTAATCAGCTCTTTGACTTTGATTTAAAGGGTTTAGCATTAAGAAATTACCATGAGTCTTAGAAGAGACTTTGAACTATCAACTTTTAACCAGTGTTGGGATTGTTATAAGACTATGGGGACTTTTGAAGTTGGACTGAATGCATTTTTGCATTGTGATATGGCCTATGGGGGCCAGGGAGTGGAATGTAGTGGTATTAATAAGAACAGCCCCATAGGCTCATACATTTGAATGCTTAGTCATCAGGGAGTGACTCTTCTTGCAAAGTATTAAGAAGTGTGGTCTTGTTGGAATAAATATGGCTTTGTTGGAGGAAATGTGTTCCTGGGAGTAGATTTTGAGGTTTCAAAAGCCCGAGTGAGTCCCAATAGTTCTCTCTTTTGCAGCTGCCTGTGGATCCAGATGCAGAACTCAGCTCCTTCTCCAGCACCATGTCTGCCTGTGTACTACCATGCTCCCACCATGACAATGGACTAAACCTATAAGCAAGCCTCAGTTAAATGCTTTCCTTTATAAGAGTTGCCATGGTCACAATGTCTCTTCACAGAAATAGAATACCAAGACACTGCAAGAGAGAAAGGTCAAATCATTTATAGACAGGTTTATCTGAATAACATCTGATTATTCACTGGGAACATCAAATCCAAGAAGGCTTGAAAAGATGCATTTTACATTCTGAAAGACCACAATTACCAACCCAGACTATTATTCCCTGCAAAACCATTCATTAAAATTAAAAGTAAAATAAAAACTGTCTATAATAAAAATATATTAAAGGAATGTGTTACCACTAAGCCACCTCTATAGAGGACACTGGAAAGAATACTTTGCTGAGGACAACGCTAAATACACTTAATAGGTCACATTATTTAAACAAACAATACTAGGAAAATTCTCCAACAAAGGTCCAAGAGGAGTGAAAAATGGCTTCATGATTAAGAATACTTGCTGTTCTCCAGGGGGCCCAAGTTTGGTTTACAGCACCCATACTAGGCAGCACATAGCCACCCATAACTCCAGCTACAGAGGATCAGACACTTTCTTCTAGTTTCTGTGGGCACTTGTACACACATGGATTACATATATACACACAACTATATACTCTAACAAATATTTTAAGTCTGAAATAAAATAATAGGAATTAATTCTTGTCTTTCACTAATAATTCTGAATATTAATGGTCTCAATTCTTTAATTAAAAAAGGCACAGACTAGAAAACTGGATTAGAAAGCAGGATCCAACTTTCAAAAATGTTTATTTATTTGTTTGTTTATCTATTTATTTATATATTTATTTTATGTGTATGTCCATGTGTACACACACATGCACACTCATACCACATGTATGCAGTGCCCAAAAGGGCTAGAAAAGGGTGTCAGATCCCTTGAAATTGAAGTTAGAGGTGGTTGTGAGATGCTTGGTATGAATAAAATCTGGGTCCTCTGTAATAGAAGTCAGCATGTGCTCTTAACAACTATAACATCTCTTCAGCATTGGAGTATCAGATATAAAACCAAATACTAACCCCAACACAGTGATAATGCATCCTGAAAAAAATAGAAACATTGGAGTTAAGTGATGTTGGTAAACAAATGTACCTACAGCCGCCTACAGAACATTATCCCTAAACACTTAAGAGAAAACATTCTTCTCAGAAGCCCACAAAACTTTCTCCAAATCAACCATACAGTAGGACACAAAATAAATGTCAACAAATATAGTAATACTGAAATAACATTCTGTATTCTACCTACCTGTAATGGGATAAAGCTAGCTATGAACATCAAATTACAGGAAGTTCAGAAACTCATAAACAAATGACACATTTTTGAATGATAAGTGTATTAAAGAATTAAAGAAAGAAATAAAAGAAATTCCTATAACTGAATGAAAACAAAAATACAACGTACAAAAATTTATGGGATTTAACGAAAGCAGTTCTAATAGGAAAGTTTATGATGTTAAGTGCCTATATCAAAAACATCAGAGAGAACCCAAATAAGCAACTTACTATTTCACCTTATGCCCTTGGGACAAAAAAAGAACAAATAATACCCCCCAAAACAGCAGATTTAGAGAAATAATCAAGATCAGAGTAGAATAATGAAATAGAATTGTAAAAACAATACAAAGAATCAATGAAATGAAGAGTTGGCCTTGAAAAGAAACGAGATTGACAAACCCTTAGCCAAATTAACTAAAAGAGAGGTGAATCAAATTAGTAGAATTAAACATGAAAAGGGAAATATTATAATTGACACCAGTGAAGTTTAGAAAATCATAATAAAACACTTTAAACACATCTATTCTACTAACTTAGAAAACATAAGAGAAATTGACAAATTTCTCAGAAACTAAGACAAGATGAAAAAATAATTTAAACAAATCCATAACTACTAAAGAGATTGAAACATTAACAAAATTATCCCAACTTAAAAATAAACAAACAAAACATACACAAACAAACAAACAAAAGCTGGGACTACATGATTTCAGTGCAGAATTCTACCCAAACCTCAAAGAACTAACATTAATACCATTCAAATTATTCCATAAAAATAGAAAAAGAAAGAAGGCTCTTAAACTGTTTTTATGAAGCCAGGACTACCCCAATACCAATACCTTAGTACCAACACCAACACACACACACCAGGAAATAATGCACACGAGAGAGAGATACACACTCAGAGAATTATAAACTATTCTCCTTATCGAACACATATGCAAATTTTCTAAATAAAATATTCACAAACAAAATTTAAGGTCGTATCAAAATGATCATTTGTCATGATTAAGTTGGCTTCATTCCATGGATTCAGGAATAGTTCAACATATATAAATCAATAAATGTTACTATCACATAAACAGATGGAAAAAATCACATAATTGTCTCTACAGATGTCCAAAGGATCTCTGGGGTAAGTTCAACATTCCTTCATGATTAAAAAAAAAAAAAAAAAGCCGGGCGGTGGTGGTGCACGCCTTTAATCCCAGCACTTGGGAGGCAGTGGCAGGTGGATTTCTGAGTTCGAGGCCAGCCTGGTCTACAGAGTGAGTTCCAGGACAGCCAGGGCTACAAGAGAAACCCTGTCTCGAAACACCCCCCCCCCCGCCAAAAAAAATCATGGAGAGGCTAGTGATGGAGGTAATATATCTCAATATAATAAAAGCAATATACAACAAGTTAATAAACAACATCACTCTAAGTGGAAAAAACTCAGGGAACAACCACTAGGATCAGGAATAAGACAAGGATACCAACTTTCTCCATTTCTATTCAATATAGGGCTTGAAATCTAGCTATAGCCATAAGACAAGAGAAGAAAATAAAAGAGACAAAAGTAGGAAAGGTAAAAAGCAAGATATCCCAATTTTCAGAGGATATGATTCTATACATAAAATATCCTAAAGAGTCCACTAAAAAACTCTTAGATCTGATAAACACATTCAGTAAAGTGGTAGAATACAAAATTAACTCACAAAAAATCATCAGCCTTCTTAAATACTAATGATAAACATCCTGAAAAAAGAAATCATTGAAACAATCTCATCCAGAATGGCCACAACAAAATAATAAAATATCTGGAAATAAACCCACCCAAGGAAATGAAGGACTACTCAATGAAAGCATTAAGGCACTAAGAAAAGAAATTGAGGAAGGCATGAGAATATGAAAAGACATCTCACTTTCATGAATTTATAGGATTGCTACTATGAAAATGACCATCCTACGAAAAACCCATAAACAGTTTCAATGAAATTTCAGCCAAATTTTCAGAGACATTATTCATAGACATAGAAAAATATCTCAAATTATATATAGATGCACAAAAGAGCAGGGAGATTCAACGTAATCTTTGATGGAGGTATCATCAATTCTGGGAGGGGGTATCATTATACCTGATTTCAAACTACACTTCACAGCTATAGTAATAAAAACAACATAGTACTGATGTAAAAATAGATATATAAATCAATGAACTAGAATAAAAGATCAAGATATAACTCCATGTAGCTACAATTTTAAAAAGATGCCACAATATACATTAGAGACCAAACTGAACTTCAAATGGATCAAGGACCTCAGCATAAGACCCAATGTCCTGAAACTACCAAACAAAAAAATTAGTTGAAGTATACTTCAACTTAAAGACCCAGGTAAGGGTTTTCTGTCTAGGACTCTGGTAACATAGAAACTAAGACTAATAATTGAGTGATGGGATCTCATGGAGCTAAAATCTGTAAAGCAAAGTAAACTATCAATCAAGTGAAGAGGCAGCCCACAGAATGAAAGGATACTCTTTGCCAGCTATAAACCTGGCAAAGTAGTGCCTAGAATACATAAAGAGCTCAAGAGACTAAACAACAGGAAAACAACACAATTTAAAATGGGCTATGTGAAAATTCCCCATCCATCTTGAGATGATAACTGTTGTCCTTACACAGGTCTTTTTAGGCAGCCATCGTGTAGAGATTTCATGGGTTCAGCTTCCTGTACTGTCTAGAAGTCATTATCTCCCAGCAGACATTCTGGTCCTCTGGTTCTTATAATCTTTCTGACCATGTTTCCATGATGTTCCCTGAGCTTTGAGTGTAGAGATTTCATTGTAGATGTACCAACTAGAGTTGGACACCCTACATTTTGACCACTTACGGATCTCTGTAATAGTTTCCATCTGCTACAAAAGGAAGCTTCTTGATGAAGGGTAAGAGTGGACTTATCCCTAGATAAATAGCTTGTACTTAATCATAAAACTTAGTGCTGACAACACTATATACTTCGGTTGTAGGACATAGAGAAACCAATCTTGAACTGACCAAGAATCTCTCTCCCTACTGGTTAGCTTTTATAATACTGGCATATTCTGTGCAGGCCTCTTGGAAAGAAAAGATACCAATGGTCTATGTATGTTAAATTCTACCATGCCGGGCAGTGGTGGCACACGCCTTTAATCCCAGCACTTGGGAGGCATAGGCAGGCTGATTTCTGAGTTTGAGGCCAGCCTGGTCTACAGAGTGAATTCCAGGACACCCAGTGCTACACAGAAAAACCCTGTCTCTAAAAAAACAACCAAAAAAAATTCTACCCTGTTAGGCAAAATATGATCACTGATGTAACTGTTAGAGGGGGGTAATCAACTGCTTTTATTTTTCATTTGAGGCTTGCTCTGTTGGAAGGAATTCGTGTCTAGTACTCTAAACCTGGTCAAAAAAATATGCCTTACAAAGTCCTAAGGCTTAGAGGGAGAACCTACAAGTGTTTTGTCAAATGATCATATTGTCAAGACATTTCTAAATATCTCTGTTTATATGCATAGATTTGTACTGCTCTTAATCCTTGGTCATAGAAGCTTCTATTTGTAGTAGACAACAACTAATTCAGAGACTCAAACCAGTCAAAATACTGACAATAAGTGACCATGAGTACTCAGTCCTAGATGGAACATCTCTATAAACCTGGTTCCCTCACTCCAAGACTGGGGGGAAAAGGAATCTCTTTCCTCTGATGCTATGGCAACTAGTAGGTTTCTCATGCCCCATTGGATCCATGTACATATACATCCATTTGCGTATAATCAGCACTAATTGAATTCAGTGGTTATTTTTTCCAAAAGAGTGGTTGAGGGTCTTAGGAAGAGTTGTATGAGTGAAGTGGGGATGGATACAACCAAAACAAATTGTATATGTGTATAAAATTTTCCAATAAAAATACTATTTGTACTAAAGTTTTTTATACAGCAAAAAATTGAAGTCTCGCTAAAGTTTTTTCTACTGTTTAGAAATGTTCTCTCTAAAGATTATATAATTTCATTTTTGCTTTTAAATAAAAACAGCTATAATCCATTCCCCATATCTATATTAATTGATATTTTCCCATACCACTATTTCCTTATGCACCTTGATATTAGAGATATAGTAGCATCATACAAAAAAATTAAATTAGTCTTTATTTTCCTTTGAACATTTTCTTCAAGAACATGGGCATTATCTCTTATTTAAAGTATAAAAGAACTCAAATATAAAAAATTTCTGGGGGGGGGGTGGTGGAGAAATGACTCAGTGGTTAAGAGCACTGACTGTTCTTCCAGAGGTCCTGAGCGCAATTCCGAGAAACCACATGGTGGCTCACAACCATCTGTAATGAGATCTGGTGCCCTCTTCTGGTGTGTCTGAAGACAGCAACAGTGTACTCACATACATAAAATAAAAAATAAATGTTTTTTTTAAAAATCTGAATCAAATACTTTTCTTGGTGTGATATGGATTTATTTTAAGATATGGATTATAATTAGATTTTAAGAGATAAAGATTTTGAGTCCTTAGTGACCAGGGAAATGCAAATCAAAACAACCCTGAGATTCCACCTTATACCAATCAGAATGGCTAAGACCAAAACTTCAGGTGACAGCGCATGTTGGTGAGAATGTGGAGAAAGTGGATCACTCCTTCATTGCTGGTGGGACTGAAAACTGGTATAACCACTCTGGAAAAAAATCTAGAGGTTCCTCAGAAAATTGGAAATAGATCTATCTAAAGACCCAGCTATACCACTCTTGGGCATACGCTCAAAAGATGCCCCACCATGCCACAGAGGCATGTGCTCCACTATGTTCATTGTGGCCTTATTTGTGGTAGCCAGAAGCTGGAAACAACCCAATGAAAGAATGGATATAGAAAATGTGGTTCAGCCGGGCAGTGGTGGCACACGCCTTTAATCCCAGCACTTGGGAGGCAGAGACAGGCAGATTTCTGAATTCAAGGCCAGCCTGGTCTACAGAGTGAGTTCCAGGACAGCCAGGACTACACAGAGAAAACCTGTCTAGAAAAAAAAAAAAGAAAGAAAGAAAGGAAAAAGAAAATGTGGTTCATTTACACTACTCAGCTATTAAGAACGAGGACATCATGAGTTTTGCAGACAAATGGATGGAACTAGAAAATATCATCCTGAGTGAGGTAACCCAGACCCAAAAGGACATACATAGTATGTACTCACTAATAAGTGGATATTAGCCCAAAAAGTACAGAATACCCAGGATACGATCCACAGAACTAAAGAAAGTTTACAAGCTAAAGGGCCCAAGTGAGGATACTTCAGTCCCACTTGGGAGGGAGAAGAAAGCAATCACAGGGGGCAGAAGGAGGGAGGGACTTGGGTGGGAGAGGGGACAGGGAGGAGAAAAGGGAAACATGATCAGGTACTGGGGGGAGAACAGGAGTGAAGCCCTGAGAGCCAGCAGAATGAATGGAAGGAAGGACTATAGGAAAATGTGTCTTGAAAACCAAACCAGCCAGGCGGTGGTGGCACACGCCTTTAATCCCAGCACTTGGGAGGCAGAGATAGGCGGATTTCTGAGTTCGAGAGTTCGAGGCTAGCCTGCTCTACAGAGTGAGTTCCAGGACAGCCAGGGCTACACAGAGAAACTCTGTCTCGAAAAAAAAAACAAAAAAACAAAAAAAAAAGAAAGAAAGAAAAGAAAAGAAAAACCAAAACAAAACAAAAAGTTTCATGTAAAGTCTTTCTCAAATTGGCAAAAACATTTCATATGTGTACACAATGGCTTAAAATAAGAAATGTAATGCCCACAAAAAAAGTTAAATAAATTCTGGTATGAAAAAGAAAGCCACATCTTCCCTTTTATTCTAGCCTGCTTTTATATTTTTATATCTTCAAAATGTCAGTAGTCTTGTATATAATGAAAGGCCCCTTGAATTTTAGCTTTATCTTATTATTAGTCTGAGTAAAAATGAACAGTACAGCTAATAAATTTTCAAATAAAAGCAAGGCATTTTTGTTTTCATTTTGTTTTGTTTTTATTTTTGTTATTGGTAGTGGTGGTGGATTTTTTCTTTGTTTTTCTTTAGACGTGGTTTCTTGGGGTAGCTCTAGCTGTCTTGGAACTCACTGTGTAAACCAGCATGACCTAAAACTCACAAAGATCTGCCTGCTTAGGCCTTCCAAGTTCTGAGATTCAAGACGTGAACCACAACCAACCAGCTAAAAGCAAAATTTTAAAGCACAGACTATTCATAAGATATCTTTCTAGACTTCTGCTGTCTCTGCCCATCCTCTCCCTGGTAGAAATAATCACTGCCCACTCTAATCATGCCTGACCTAGCCTCCTTGGTTTTGTACTATTCTTTACAGTCCATGTGTCTGCCTTTGAGAGTTGTCCTCCCCCTACCCCTATATCTCTAGCAACAACCACAAAAAAAAAAAATCTGACCTCCAGAGGAACCAGGTCACCATTGTTTTCTTCCATTTATGCTCTAGGTTATGACTAAATTTAGAGAAAGAAGTGTGGAGGGGCTTTTTTAGGAGGCTTCCCCTTTAAGGTGCTATCCTTGGTGTCACAAAGGCCTATAAGCAGAACTTATCTAAATCATGTGACTGAGACCCTGAAAACACAAAGATCCCTTTGATCTCTGTCCGTCACCTAACTGTATTTTTCTCTGTTAGGCCTGAGTTTTGTCACCTAAGTCACTAGATTTTTATTTATTAGAGGTAAAATGCCCCTCTCTCCTTTCTATTCTCTCTTTGACTTTCAACTACCACTTTATCTTTTCTCTATCACTAACTACCTAAAATGATCTCTTCCTAAACTCATATTAGGAAACATTTTCAAGTAAGAAAAAGAAACCCTACTTTGGCCAAAGGTCCAAGTGGCTTCTAATTCAGCTTCTTTTTGGTGATAAAACAGCTATTTTGCTTCTGTCATTTCTTGTCCTCTTTGTCAGTTCTACCAGTCAGAGGCTTGGAAGAAGAAAGGGTAACTAGGTAACTTTATAAAGCATTCCCTCTTGTTCTTTAACTAAGGGTACCTTCCAGAATTCAATGGTAGGTTTTTTTTCTTACTACATTTTGCTTAGATTAATTTCACATACAGCCATGATTTCAAGTACCCAAAGGCAACCAAAATTCCATTTAGAGCTCAAGTCCTTCTGCACATGTTCTTTAGCTATGTCAAATTTATATGCTCACTTGAACATACCCATCACACCCATATGCCCCCACCATCAAGTCTTCTTTCTAACACCCTCCTTTTTCCAGTGCCTATTGTGACATAATCAGTGTCCAAAATGATTTCAACAGATTGGTGAAAGAACAAATTTGTGTGTGTGTGTGTGTGTGTGTGTGTGTGCGCGCGCGCGCGCTGATGAGAGAGAGAAACAGAGACAGACAGAAGAATGTGGAGAGGGAGGATTTAACAGTAATAACATAAGATACTGTTCCCTGACTTAAACAAAACACTAACAGCACAAGATCAGCCTGGAGAATAGACAGTTTAACAGAGGAAAACTAAGTTGACAGGAAACTCAATGTGAGTCAACAGTATGGTGTAGCTGCCAGAACAAAGCTAATGGAATCTCCAGCTGACTTCTCAGCAGAGTCTTGATTAGGAGTGATTGTCCCACTCTGCCTGCCCCTGGACAGTCTTAAGTCTGGGGGAGTTTATGCAGCTCTGCTATCCGTTCAGAGGAGGCACACAAGGCAGTGTGGAAACTCACAGTGCTGTTTGCTGTTCAATTCTAAGGAATAGCTGAATATACTGGAAATGTTTAGAACGGAAATGTTAGTTGAGCTAACTTCCAGACCATAATCAGCTGTCTGTATAAGCAACATTATCATTTGTTTTAGTTACCCCAAATATGAACCTTTTTGTGAATCCCTTATCTTGTAAGTTTTTAGTAAAGAAAATGAGAACTGCAGTTAAAAAAGCAAGAACTGAGAGAAAAAGTCTTTTCTAGTTTCCCTTACAGCTAGAATTCAGACTTTGAGAGCCTTTGCTGGTAGCTTCACATAAAGCAGCTGTTCTCAACCTGTGGCTTGTGATCCCCACAGGGGCTACATATCAGATATCCTGCATATCAGGTATTTGTATTGCTATTCATAACAGTAGCAAAATTATAGTTATGAAGTATCAACAAAAATAATTGTATGGTTGGGGGTCACCACAACATGAGGAACTGTTATTAAAGGGTCACAGCATTAGGAATGTTGAAAATTGCTTATATAAAGCTTAGTTCTGCAGATCTCACAGTAGTTTTTAGCTACCTAAGAAAATATCCTGTCTGAAATAATATGTGTATTAAAAAGGATTCTGCTCTTGCTCTCTTGCCTCTAGCTTCTCTCTGCCCCCTCTCCTCTCCCTCCTTCCCTTCCCCCTCTCTCCACGGGGTCATGGGTGGCTTCCACTTCTCTCCTCTCTCCTCTTTCTCCGACATCTTCTCTCATTTCTCTCCCCACACCTTTGCCCTTTGCCCTGAATAAACTCCCTCCCCCCTGGAAAAAAAAAGAAGGATTCTATAAGTAGGGAGTATGGAATCTCTGCATCACTACCACAGGATAATAATGAGAGACGTTCTTGGACTCTGAGACAGCTATTGTTTCCAAAGAAGAAGGACAATAAGTTCAAAGGTCTATGCTCATGGCTCAAAGCATGGTTTTAAAAAAATAGACCTTCTGTCTCTTATCTTACAACCATATGCTGAAATAGTACAAAACCAAGCTTCAGAGTTTACTATTTCAAGTGATCAAATTATTCTACCACATCTTACTGTGAAACTGGGAGTATGCTGAATAAGGTCTGGGGTCTTGAGAACTGTAATAGAGAACCTTTCAGGACTGAAGGTTCAGGTTCTCTCACAGGTAAAGAGCCTGGACTTGCTGAAGTATTGGATAAGCAGGGAAAAATGTGAATTATGGAGTGAAAAGTCACTGTTCTGCATTCTTATGACATTATAGTAAACAGCCTTTTTTTTCTTCTTTCTGTTCTATGCTACTTTATCTAAGTGTGTTGGAGCTAGTAAAATTTACAACTGAATCCACAGCAAGACAAGTGCCATCACTCAGACCATCCCACCTCCTTTCATACAAAAGGAAAAAAACAAGCAGGCAGTGGTGGCAGTAGATTTCTCACCAGCCCTAGACCTGACATGTGGTTTAGGGTGTTTTTTCCTGGCTGTTTAACCTCAAAGCTTGTTTCTCCAGCCCTTTCAGTATTTCTGTGAACTACTCAATATTGTTTTGATAAGCAACTTTTTACTGTTGGTCATGTTTCTATGAAAGTATAGTTTACCAAAAGTGACCTAGAGTGGCTAAACATATTAATTCCCATAGAAGAAACAGAAAGTTGACAATGATCTAAACACACAAAATAATACCAGTCCAGTTTTAGAGAAGAATTCTGCTTTACTATGGTAAGTTTGTAGTTTTTATAAGGTAAATATAACATTTATGCCAAAATCTTCTAAAGGTTTAGAGACAATAAAACCAAAGACTAATCTCACTTATGAATATAAATATTCAGAACTGTGATTTACTTCATAAATGTACAAGTAGTTAATCATTAAATAATCTACTAACAGAATTATTGCTTTAATAGGAAAAAAATTTAAAAATCAAATGATCATCTCTAGAAATGTTGAAATTAATAAAATGCAGGAAAACGGGGATAGCAAACTTATCAAAGTGACAGTACCTTCTATCCTGACTAGTTTGACCTTTCAGAAGGAAAAGTTGGGCTCTGACATAGCTTCTGCCACATCTCATGGCAGAAGTCACAACAGCATCTATGTCCTGGCCTACTGCAAATGAATTCTCAAAAGCTTTGCTTAGCCCTTCTACCACTCTTAATTCAGATAAGATACAGAAAATGAGACCCAGCTTCTCCAGTGACTATCTAGAGTGACAAAAGGACACGAGAGCCCTAGGGGAAATGGCAGAATTTTTTTTCTTCCTTCCTTGTTGAAAAACAGTATTTTGAGGTGCAGTGCTTTTTATAGAACTTGTTCAAATAGATCCTCCATAACTCAATAGCTGGCTTTATTTTCTTGTAAAGCTGTAGCATACTAAGTATCAGTTTTTTCTGTTCCTTTTTCCATTATCTTCATTATACTGGGTTTATTATTCTAACAGTACATTGGCTGAAGTTCTGTTTTCTAGGGAACTCAGCTAAAGACAAAAGCAATACTTTATACAGTCAAACAACAACCAGTTAGTAGATAGAGTGGAAAAAGACCTCAGTTACAAATAACCAAACTGAAAATTGCTAGTCATAACTTAATAAGAAATGCATAAAATTCAATATTAAGAAAACAATCTAACTTTTAATTACAATTTTTCATACAATATATTTTTATGGTATTTTCCCCACCAACAACTCCTCCCAGATCTTCCCACCGTTCTACCTACCAAACTTTATTCTTCCTTCTCACTGTCAAAAATTTTTTAAAACAACCAGAAAGTCCCAATACAAAAATATCTCATGCATAGAATCTATTGTATGTTAATTATTCCTGGGTTCAACTCACAGAGACTGTACTGTGACAGCATGTATAGGATCTTCACAGATTCAAACCAGATAAAATCTCAGGTCTCAGAAGGAAGAGTGACCACAAAGCCCCACCCGTATCCAAGAAGTTATGTGTAATTGGTATCTGCTGGGAAAAGGTAGATAACTCTACTGAATGTTTTTAAGTTAAGTTACATGACTTTGATGAACGTCTGTTCCAGTGAAAGTCATATAAGAAGGGCCATAGAATTCCTTATTACTCACAATCCACTGAAACCTTAAATGAATAGGTTAGGGAGCATGGCTACCACAATACTAAGAGTATAGAAATCAACCTGTGACACTACTTTTGTGGAGAAAAATATTCACATTGAGTGCCTTTTTTTGGTGGTGCACCACCAACCCGCCTGATTGTCAATGGCTAGTTAAGTATCATACCAGTTAATTTTTACTAAAGAAATTGACAGTTGTATTGCTGTCTATTGTGTTGCAAACCTTGGAAAATCTCCAGTGTTTGTGGCTCTGGCATATGACAGGGAGTTGTGGAGAGGTAACTGTGAAGTGGGATATCATTTGAGATGTAAATTAATGGAATGATTAATTAAAAAATAAATGAAATGTAAAGATGTGGTACAATTCAAATGTGGTATGGAGCTTTTAAAAGCAGGCAACTTTTTTACTTGGGACAGAATCATCCTAAAATGCAGAGATTCAGATAACTCAAATACTCAAAGACTCAAATGTTTATCCAAATAACTTTTGCCTCAATAAAACTTGGATGATTGGTGCTATTGCCTTGAAAGTGAAACTTAAGAAGGAACCCAGTTATTATACATAATTAGTTAACATGCTGACTTGGTGAATGGTTCTAATGCAGCTTGTAAAGGGGTATTGAAAAGCAGTTTTACCAACCACATGCTTGACAGAATTGTAGTCTCTAAATTTGGGTTATAATCAACCTATTTGAGCATTTAGCAAAAGAATCTTTCAGGTAAGCATTTTAAATGTTCTTGGTAGGGTCTGGAGAGATGGGTCTGTTGGTAAGAGTATGTTATGTATAAGCATAAGGACCTGACTTTGGATCCCCAGAATCCACATAAAAGCAAGATGTAGCCACTGCATCCACCCACAACCACAGTGCTTTAGGAGCCAGAGACAGGAAGATAGTTAAGATAGTTAGGCTTGTTGGCCACCAGCTTAGCTACAGATTCAGTAAGAAATCCTGCATCAAAGAAATAAAGTGTAGAATGATAGAGGAGGACACCCAACATCTTCCTCTGGCCTCTGTGTCCACACGAGACACACAAACTTGGACAGACGGACACACACACACACACACACACACACGCACTCAGTATTTAGTCCAAATGAAATTTCATTTTAAAGATTGTATCTATCTGTCTGTCTATGTGTATCTCTGTGTTTGCACAAGTGTGTATGCAGCTGCATGCATTGCATGCACATGTGTGTGCACAAAAGCTAGAAGAAGATGTCAGATCCCTGAGAGTTAAGAGTTCTTGGCATCTGCAGGACTCCCAGCTTGTTACATAGATGCTGGGATCTGAACTTCAGACCTCATGACTGTGCAGCACTCTTAACCACTAAACCATTTCCAGTCCTCTCCTCCTGGCCATTTTTAAAGTTATATCTTCTTTAAATCTACTCCTGTGTCAGAACCTTAGTAATATGTAAGAAATGCAGAAAATTTGGGTGTTTAAAACTCAAGCATCCAAAAAAGCCGGGCAGTGGTGGTGCCTGCCTTTAATCCCAGCACTTGGAGGAAGAGGCAGGCGGATCTCTGAGTTCGAGGCCAGCCTGGTCTACAGAGTGAGTTCCAGGACAGCCAGGGCTATACAGAGAAACCCTGTCTCAAAAAAAAAAATTAAAAAAAAAACCTCAAGCCTTATAGAGGTATATTTTTACTATTACACAGAAGTAAAATTGTTCCTCCAGGTATTTCAAACATTGTAGGGCCTACATGGATACTGTATACCCATTTTATGTTCACCTCTTCAATAATCATGCCAGCATATAGCAGTTTTGCTCAAACATTTTTTAAGACCAAATATTCTTTTTTTAACAAATGAAATGTTTATTTTTATTTTTTATTTTTATTTTTACTTTTTAAAAAAATGTTAATCAAAGGCTTTATAAGTTTGGTAATGCTCAATAACAAGATGCTCATACAATCAGAAGTGTAACCCAATACCTAACCTAGATATACCATCTTTGACTGGCAGAGACACTCGAACATCCACCTCCATGTTCCTCTCCCCCCATCTTGTTTCCTAGCTCCTCCTCCTCTCCTTACTCCTCCTCTTCTTCTCCTTACTCCTCCCACCTTAGCTCCTCCTACATATCACTCTTCCTGTTAAGATAAAACTTTTCTCTCAAAATACAATTAGAGCATAACTATACCAATTTGTATCAGTAAGATACAAGATAGACCTAATACCCAGTCAATCATTTTGTTGACTAAACAGAACCTCTGTCATCTCTTGATCATTTAACTCTTTGTTTCTTTCTTTCCTTCCTCTGTTTCCTCCCTCCCTCCCTCCCTCCCTTCCTTCCTTCCTTCCTTCCTTCCTCTCTTCTTTCTTTCTTTCTTTCTTTCTTTCTTTGTTTCTTTCTTTCTTTCTTTCTTTCTTTCTTTCTTTCTTTCTTACGCAGGATGATTATTTAACTTCCTGTTTCCTTGCTTACTGAGAAAAAAGTCTCATTCTATAACTCACACTGGCCTGGGAGTCATATAGCCCATGGTATCCTCACATTCAGGCAATTCTCCAGCTTCAACTTCCTGAGTATTGGAATTACATGTGTGAGCCATATGCCTGGTTATTTAGTGTCTTTCAAAGTCTTGCTATATGAAACCTTAATTTTGAAAAATGTACATTGTTAGAAAAATACACAAGTTTAATACTTTAAGACTAGCAGTTAGAATTTGTGGAGGTTAATTCCCCTACAGAATAATGTAAGTATAGAGGCCTCCAACTTCTCTGTTACCCATGACCCAAGGAATAAGCTACTATTCCACACTCTCATGCCCCTTCCACCACTTTCATATTGCATGTGTACTTCCCAAATTCCTTTCCCTAAAACCTCTTTTGCTTCCTCTCATGATCCCCTTTCCTGACTTCTACCCACACTCATACCCACATAACTACACATATATAAAAATCAAAAGTTAAGATCAGTATATGAAACAGAACATGCAGTATTGGTGTCTGAGTCTGGATTATCTCAGTTAATATAGTAATTTCCAGACCCATTCATTTTCCTGCAAATTTCATTTTTCTTTATGGCTGAATAAGACCACATTATGTATATGTGCCACATTTGTGATGGGGGCTGTCTTATGTGTTGTAGGTTACTTGGCAGCATGACTGATCTCTACCCACTAGATGCCAGGAGCATTCTCAAAAACAATTTTAACAACAAAAACATCTCCAAATATTTTTAAATGCATCTTTTGTTCGAAAGAATTGACAAATTTACAGTCAACTAATACTAAAAAGGGGGGGGGATTTTTTTCTCTGAAATCCAAATTTAAGTGAATGTGTTATACTTTTTTTCCAAATAGCCACCCTGCAAGGGCAAAATCTACTCTCATGGAGAACCTTGATTGAGACGATCAGATAGGAACAAAAGCAGATAATCAACAATCAGAAGTTTGAAGACTGCAAAATCAAACTCAAAAACCTCTTCTTCAAATACCACAAACATATTCTTTCTGCCTCAAGAAATTTGCACCTGCTGCTCCTTCTTTCTAGAAATCCGTTCCTACAAATTTCTCAAGCTGGCATTCATTCAATAGTCTTACAATCTGTGGTGAGAGGTGGGCTCTGTTACCTTATATTATTACAGACAGAGCTCAGGGCCTTGCTCAACCTTCACAGCTGCCTCCCTGTTGTATGTGGCAGGCAGTGTGAACAAGTATACCAGATCATTTCATTTCCTCAGCTTCTTCCCTCTCATGAAGATAGGGTGGAGGTGGAGATGGGGGAATTACTACTGCGTGTTGTCTAATAGTACTAAGCCTAGCAAACAGTGTTCATTTCTTTGATTTTCCATATCTAATGAAGAATTCATTGCTACATGCTCACTCAGTTCTTATGCACTGGGGAAATACCCTGAGTTTGATGCTTGGAGACCCTGGGTACACAAAAATAGTGCCTCTGGAGTCAGTGACAACTAGCACAGCCCACAGAATATAAAAACTTCTCAGGACCAGTAATGCTCCTTGTGATGGTTTGTATTATGCTTGGCCTAGGGAATGCTACTATTAGAAGGTGTGGCCTTGTTGGAGTAGGTTGTGTCACTGTGGATGTCAGCTTTAAGACCCTCATCCTAGTCAGTCTTCCACTAGCAGCCTTCAGATGAAGATGTAGAACTCTCAGGTTCTGCACCATGCCTGCTTAGATGCTGCCATGTCCCTGCCTTGATGATACTGGACTGAACGTCTGAACCTGTAAGCCAGCCCCAATTAAATGTTGTCCTTTGTAGAGAGCCATGGAAGGCAGAGACAGCGCTGGCAATCCGATGCCCTCACAAGTTCTGTAATTTACTGCCTTTGTGTGAGGGAAAAGCGCACGAAGTCACAAGCCCTTCTCAGGGCATATAGGATTTTATGGGCAATTAACCAACCAGATATGTACACGCCGCTCCAGGGGGTATTTAACCAGGACCTTCTCGGGGCTCGGGGCCTTCTTCCAGCCGGTTTTCCACCAGCCGGCCTTCTTCCAGCGGGTCTTTCTCTATAACATTCTAATAAAGATCTGCAGAAGAACTTTGGTGTCTGTGTGTGTGATCTCGCTGGCGAGTGCACGCCCGGAACAGTCCTTATAAGAGTTGCCTTGGTCATGTCTCTTCACAGCAGTAAAACACTAAGACAAAAGTTGGTACCAGAGACTGGAATATTGCTGTGATAGGCCTGACCATGTTTTTGTTAGGAAGAATGTGGACTTGGAGAATTTCGATTTGGAAAGTCATGGTATATTTTAAGTGGAGCTTAATGAGCCATATTAATGGGAAGACTTTCTTGCTGTGAGTAATTTGAATTGTGCCGACCTGACCCAAGAGGTTTCAGTGTAGAAGAACTTCAGTATGTGGCTTAGAGATTGTTTTGTAGTATTTTGGTGAAGAACACAGCTGCTTTTTGCTCCTGCTTGAAGAGTCTACCAGAGACTAAGGTAAAGAGATTTCTATTCATTGCATTGACAAAGGAAGTCTCAAAAAAGGCCAGTAGAGACTTTGTTCTCTGGTTAAGTCTCATGAAGAGCATTTTAAACAAGCATAGGAAGCTGATAAAGAAAAATACATAAAATATATGGTTCGAGTATTAAAGGGGCTCCAGGAAGTGAAATGGAGCTGAATCCTGCGTTCAAGGATATTAATTTGAATTAAGGGAGTAGTGACCTTGGGGCAAGATCCCGTCCAGCTAAATTTAGGTCCAGGCTTGGCAGAACAAGCCTTTAATCCCAGGAGGAAAAGGCAAGCAGATCTCTGAGTTGAAGGCCACCCTTGAACAGAATAGGTTCTATGTGAAGAAAAACAAGTCCAGGCATAGTGGTACATACTTTTAATCCCAGCATTAAGGAGACAGAGCCATGCAGATCTCTGTGTTTAAGGTCAATCTACAGAGCAAGTTCCAGGACAGCCAAGCTTAGGCAGTGAAGGTTTTGTTGGAAAACAAAACTGGTGATAATGTAATAGAACAAGGTGGGGGTATGTTCTAACCCCATCAAGCAGAAGAACTCAGCAGCTTTGGCCATGTGGCTCTGGCTTTAGAGAATTGATGCTGGTTAACTGGAGATAAGAAATTAGTGGTGATTAAGAAGAGACCAGCATCATTGAGGTGAAATCTTCTGGGAAGTGTTTTCTGAGAGCACAAAGAAGCAGTGTTCCAGAGGTAGCCAAGGTTGTACCTCGTGTTGCAGCTGTACTTGGTCATGTGTAAGAGTCACCCAGGTGGTACTGGTTTTGATGGCATGAAGGGGTCATGAAGAACAGCTGAGTCTTGGCAATGTGAGAGACCAGGGAAGGCCATTGGTGAAGGTGCAGCCTCAGTTGTAGTTGACTGCCCAGGACTGAAGGGGTCATGCAAAGGAGTTGAGGCTTGGCACCATGAAGAGAGCCTGTGAGAGGCTATTGGTGAAGCCTAGTTGTAGCAGAAGACCCCAGAGTATTGTAGATGCCAGTACCATGGGATGATCACCAAGGACAGCAGTAGCAGTGGAGTGGATCAACCTGAGCTTAGAGTGCTACAGAGGGCAGAGCTGGAGAAGTGACACCAGCCCTTTGGAGGAGCCCAAAGATCATGTGTGGATCCCAGACATTGAAACAAGAAGCTATAACACTGAAGTTGCCTTGGAGGCCCCAAGATGTTCCAGATGCCAGAGCTGTGGGCTATTTGCTGAGGAAAGCTGCTAATGGAGTGGAACCAGCCCAGGAGAAGAAGTTTGTTGCAGTCAACAAAGATTTAAAAAAGGAGCTGGAGATCTGAAGACCTCCTTGAAATCAGCCATGCAGATGCAGAGTTTGGAGTTTGCCCAGCTGGTTTCCTGTCTTGCTTTGGGGATTACAGTTAAGTGATCGAATGAATCTCAGAAGAGACTTGAACTTAGGACTTTGAACACTGTTGAGACTAATGTAGACTCTGAGGACCTTTGAAGTTGGACTAAATGTATTTTTTATTATGCTATGTTTAGGTATGGCCCCCATAGACTCATATGTTTGAACAAGCCTATGGGGGCCAGGGAGTGGAATCTGATGGTTTGTATATGTTGGGCCCAGGGAGTGGTACTATTAGAAGGTGTGGCCCTGTTGGAGTGGGTGTGTCACTGTGTGGGGGGGCTTTACGACTCTCATTCTAACTGCCTGGAAGTCAGTATTCTGTTAGCAGTCTTCAGATGAAGATGCAGAACTCTCAGCCCCTCCTGTACCATGCCTGCCTGGATGCTGCCATGTTCCTGCCTTGATAATGGACTGAACCTCTGAACCTATAAGCCAGCCCCGATTAAATGTTGTCCTTGTAAGAGTTGCCTTGGTCATGGTGTCTGTTCACAGCAGTAAAACCCTAAGACACTCCTGCTATACAAAAAGAAGCTTCTAATGTGAATACCATTCTAAAACTAACAACTGACCCTTGATAAGCCCAATTCTCAGCTTGTATATACCATCAATCCTTGTGAAAGAAATAGAGAGAAACCACGATAGACCCTACTTAAGACACATTCCTTCCCCTACTATTTGGCAGATTCCAGTGTTTGGAGAACCTAGAAAGAACCTTTAGTTCTTTCTCTTTTTTTCTTTTCTAATTTTACTATTTCTAGTATAGTTTTTGTTTCATTTTTAAAAAACACTTAAGTCTTTTTTTTTATTTAGACAAAGTCTTATTTATTTTATGTTGATCTTGACCTCACTATGTAGTTGTTGCTGGCCCTGAAACTCTGCTGCTCCTCCTGTTTCCACCTCCCAAATGTTGAGATGGCAAGAATGCATCATTGTGTCTGGTTTATGTGTGGTGTTTGGAATTGAATGCAGGGTTTAGTACAAGCTAGGCTAAGCTAGGAGGTAATGGTGCACACCTTTAATTCCAGCACTCAAGAGGGAGAGGCAGGTGGAACTCTGAGTTTGAGACCAGCTTCATTTACAGAGTGGGTTCCAGTACAGACAGGGCTATATAAGGAGACCCTGTCTTGAAAAACAGACAAAAACAAATAACCAAACCAATAACTAAAGAAAAAAAATAAAGAAAGCTATGCTACTATTCTACCAATTGAGCTGTAGCTTCAGCCCAGTTATGTTTTTATGTTTAATCTTCTGCTTACTTTACCCAATATTATTTAGGCATTGTTCTTTATTTTGTAATTGGATAGGTCTTTTTCCTTTTATTGAAAATATTTTTTTTGCAGATAATATAGCCTTATTACATTTCCCCTTCTTCTACTCATCCCAATTCCTTTCTGCCTCCCCCTCCATCTGGATACATTCTGTTTCTGTCTCTCATTAGAAGGCAAACAGGCTTCAAAGGGATAATAGTAAAATGCAATTAATATGAGATGATATAATATAATAAATATAATATAATATATAATATAATATATAATCATAAAACAAAAACAAACCCATCAGATTTGGACAAAACAAATAAAAGGAAAAGAGCACAAAATAAAGCACAAGAATCAAGAATCAGAGAACATCTCATTCATCCACTTAGGAATCCATATAAAAGTACTAAACTGGAAGCCATAATGTGAACACAGAAGACCTGGCGGGCGCAGACCCATGCAGGCCCTGTGCATGCCACCTCTGTCTCTGTGAGTTCATATGAGTTTTGCTCATGTTGATTTAGAGGGTCTTGTTTCCTTGGTGTCTCCCTCTGGCTCTTACACTCTTTCCGCCTACTCTGCCACAGGTTCCCTGAGCTCTGGAGGAGGGATTTGATGGAGACATCCCATTTAGGACTGAGTGTTCCAAGGGCTCTCACTCTCTGCATAATGTCTGACTGACTATGGGTCTCTGTTTATTCCCATCTACTGCAAAAGGAGGCTTCCCTGATGATGGCTGAGCAAGATACTGATCTTTATTGATATGTGTGTGATAGAGTGCAGAATACCTTCCTTTACCAAAGATAATAGCACATAGGGGTGAAATGCTCTTGTGGGCACCACCTCAACTTCTCTGTGTTCAGTAGGGTCTTACTGTCAGTTTGTGGAGAACAACCTAAATTCTTCGCAACAGCTGGGTTGTTTGGGGATTCCTGTGGAGCCCCTTTGTTCATCAACTCAATTAAATGTAACCCAATCCTGGTACTGAATGGTTCATTTGGTGACAAAAGATGTCCAGTTGGGGTTCTGTCTTTCCCATTATTTGGTCATTTCATTTAGATTGCTTTCATATATGTATATATTTTAGGAAGATTCCATCCATAACTATCTATTCTATTTCTAAATGAGATCTATCTGTCTCTTACTGTCTTAGTTAGGGTTTTACTGCTGTGAACAGATACCATAACCATGACAATGCTCATAAGGACAACATTTAATTAGGGCTGGCTTACAGGTTCAGCAGTTCAGTCCATTATCATCAAGGCAGGAGCATGGCAGCATGCAGGCAGGCATGGTGCAGGAGGGGCTGAGAGTTCTACATCTTCATCTGAAGGCTGCTAGCAGAATACTGACTTCCAGGCAGCTAAGATGAGGGTGTTAAAGCCCATGCCAACAGTGACACACCTACTCCAACAAGGGCACACCTACTGCAACAAGGCCAAATCTCCAAATATTGCCACTCCCAGGGCCAAACATATACAAACCATCACACTTACTCTATACCTAACCTCTGTTGTTCTATGGATTACAGCTTGGTTATCATTGACTTAACAGCTACTATTCACATATAAGTGAATACATACCAATATCAGATTTGACTTAAGACCCACTCCATGAGATGGAACCCATACCCAACACTGTTTGGGTGACCAAGAACCTACTAGATAGCCCAGAGACCTAGGGTAAAACCCAACACCATATTTCTCTTTCTGAATCTAAGATACCTCACTCAAGATGATTTTTTTCTAGTTTGATTCATTTACCTATGAATTTAGTGATTATATTTCTTTTATAACTAATACTCCATTGTATAAATGTATCACATTTTCTTTATTTGTCATCTGTTAAGCAATGGCTAAATTGTTTCTAATTTCTAGGTATCATAAATAGAGCAGCAATGAACATTTTAAAATTCTTAGAATCTAATGCAAATAAAAACAAAACTTATCAGAATTTTTGCATTATTGAAAAGTCAGTTTTAAAAGGAAAGTTTCTAGCTATAAGTTATAGTAAAATTCAAAATGGAGGGAAGAGAATATTATCAAAATACATTTTATAAAAACAATTTAAAATCAGAGTGTGTTAGAGTTAACCATGACCTCAAATAGTTAACCCAACATGTACCACAAAATCTTTGAATAATAAAATAAGCCAAACCCCAAATCAATGGATTAAAAATTAGAACATAAATTTATTAAATAAGACTGTGAGAAAAATACAAAAATCAATTAAACAAAGACTTGGATTTTTGTTGCTGCTTTGTTGTTTTTCAAAGTAGGGTTTCCCTAATGTAGTCCTGGCTGTTCTAGAACTCTCTCTGTAGACCATTTTGGCTTTGAACAGAGATATCTACCTGAGTGCTGAGACCAAAGGCATGAGCCACCACCATGACTCAAAAAGTAGAGTTGTTTTGTTTTGAAGTTAAGTAGGATTGATGAATCCTTAGCTGAGCTAACTGAAAGAACAAAAAGACCCAAACTAGTAAATCACAAACAAAAAGTAGACATTACAACAGATTACACTGAAATACAGAGGATCACTGGGGAAAATTTTTTCAAAATTATATTCCTATAAGTTGAAAACTCTAGAAGAAAAAGATACATTTCTACACACTTACAGCCTACCAATATTGAATCAAGAGTACATGAACAGTAGATAAAGTGCCTCCTGCTACTGAAGCATAAGGACCTGAGTTTGAATCTCTAGCATCAGCATAAAAAGCCAGATGTAGCAATGTGTATTTGTGATCCCAAGAGTGGGAGGTCAGAGAAAGACAGGAGGATCATTGGTGTTCACTGGCTACCCTATCTAGTTGATTCATGAGTTTTAGGTTCAGTGAGAAACTTTGTCTCAAAAAGGTTGAAAAGGATGGAACAAGGAAACCAAGGTCACCTCTGGCCTCCACATGAACATCTGCACACACAAGTGCATATATACACCAGCATGTACAGACATGGACAAAAAGTAACACTAAAAAGATTATTAACAAACAATGGATTTGAATAGTAATTAAAAAAAGACAACTCAACAAAAAAAGCCTAGGACTGTGTAGATTCACACTCAAATTACATCAGACCTTTAAAGATCTTACATCAATGCTTTTCACATTATGCAATAAAATAAAAAGGACGGGATGCTTTCAAAGTTATTCTATAAATACTAAAAACATACACAACAAAATAAGAAAATAATGAATCAATTTCTTGATTAAATACTGAGGTAAAAATCCTCAGCTAAATTCAACAATGTATTTAAAAGATAATGGCACAGTCCTTTAATGTTTTGAAGCAAAGAACAAGAGGTTACTTCATAATAATAAGTGGGCTGATTAACCAAACAATTCTAAAAGATCTCAGGTTACACAGAAGGCTATGAATTTGACATATGAGGAGACACAGAAGCCTACAAGGAGGGACAAAAAGCAACACGTGTTTACCTGGTCAGTGACTACTGTGTACATAAGAAAAATTCAGCTGAAACGGTAAGTTGGAAGCAGAATGTAGTCCAGTACAGCTTCTTAATTTTTTTTCTACTTGTGACCCTCGCTTCATCCAAGAAATTTTATTCAACTCCAGCACATAAATATATAAAATAGGTACCCAAATCAAATATCCATTGATAGTAAATCATAAAGAAAAATATTTTGAAACACTTTTTCCAATATATATAATCTTATTTACTTTGATGAAAGCCAATTTTCATACTAATGCAATGTATGTGTTTATTTATTTTTAAATAAAGAATTAAATCTTGGGCCTGTTCTGTAGGCAAATTCACTTGTCACTAAGCTTGAAAACCTGAATTGGATCCTTGGAACCCACATGTTGGAAAAAGAGAACCCTTATATGTTGTTCTTTGACCTTCATATGCGTACTATGTTTCATGTATGCACATACTCTCATGAAGTTGTACACACACATATAACAAATAAATATAAAAACTAAACTTACCTGAAATTTGATCCTGCAGGACATAGAGTATTAATTTTTTTAGAGTTGACTGATTTTATAATCATCAATATTGATAATATTGCTTCACATAAATTATGTAATTTTAAATGACAAATGTTTAGAGCTATTCCAGAAATTGTTGAAATTGTTATAGTAATCCTAAATCAAAATATATTTATTGATTTTCTATGAAATGTAAGCCAGCATACAGCAATTTTAAAAACCAAACATTCTAAAATAATATAATCCAAAGATACACACTGAGGTATGACAATAGGAAAATATTGAAAGTGAAAATATTGAAAATTTCTCTATCAAAGCCATTATTTTTCTATAAGAACAAAAAATTTATGTGCCATAGAAACAAAAGTTGTGTCATAATAATGCTATAATAACTTGTGCCAATGCATTTTAGGAAGTGTTTGTGTGATGGCTCAAACATGAAAAGTATGCATGTTGGATCCTTAGAACCAAGGCTGCAGTGAAGTTGTAGGATGCACAATGGGTAAACACTGACAGAAACACCTTGGATTCATTATTCGTTTGGCTTTGATAGTTGCACATTTATCAAGGTTTTACTGTTGCTAAATTTTGTTCAACATCCACATTCAGTTATACAACCTATATTGTGTGATAACCACAGTTTAAGAAGGTAGGTTGTACTGGAAAAAGATGGAGCCCTTGGACACTCTGTGGTGGTTTGAATATACTTGGCCCAGGGAGTGGCACTATTGGGAAATGTGGCCTTGTTGGAGGAAGTGTCACTGTGGAGTTGGATTTGGATACCTTCCTCCTAGCTGCCTGGAAGCCAGTCTTTTGTTTGCCTTCTGAACAAGATGTAGAACTCTCAGGCTCCTCCTGCTCCATGCCTGCCTGGAAGCTGCCATGCTCCTGACTTGAGGATAATGGACTGAAACTCTGAACCTGTAAGTCAGCCCCAATAAAACATTCTTTAGAAGAGTTGCCTTGTGAGAGGCTAGAGAGATGACTCAGCGGTTAAGAGCACTGACTGCTTTTCCAGAGGTTCTGAGTTCAATTCCAGCAACCACATGGTGGCTCACAACCATCTGTAATGGGTTCTGATGCCCTATTCTGATGTGTCTGAAGATAGTGACAGTGTACTCACATACATAAAATAAATAAAATCTAAACAAAATTTTAAAAAATTGCCTTTGTTATGGTGTCTCTCCACAGCAATGTAAACTCTAAGATATACTAAGTATAGAGGAATTGAACTCTTGCAGGCTTTCCCAGTTCTTACTAAGTATTTATCAGACCAACAGCCATACAGTAAAACTAATGGACAGTGAAACAATGCTATGAGTACCACAAGAAACTGACTTTATGAGGAACAGCACAAAAAGTTGTAAATTTAGGAGGTATACCTCAATAGCAGAAGTTTTAGGCAGCCTGAGTAAGAACCTGGGTTCCTTCTCTTGCATCAAAAACAATATCACAGTTTTTAAAGTTAAATTTATTTTATTTACAAAACAAACTAGAAAGGGAAATGGGGAAACTGACCAGGCCATGGTGGCACATGCCTTTAATCCCGGCATTCAGGAGGCAGTGGCAGACACATTTTTTAATTTGAGGCCAGCTTTATCTATATGAGTTCCAAGACAGCCAAGGCTACACAGAGAAACCCTGTCTTGAAAAAAAAAAA
Organism: Grammomys surdaster; assembly: GCF_004785775.1. Taxonomy (NCBI): domain Eukaryota; kingdom Metazoa; phylum Chordata; class Mammalia; order Rodentia; family Muridae; genus Grammomys; species Grammomys surdaster. The sequence continues at coordinate 799,554 of NW_021620070.1, read as the reverse complement.
AAAGAGGAGGAAGAGGAGGAGAAAATAGACAAACTGTTGCCAGACATGAAATTACAAAATGTAAACTTTTACAGCCCTCTTTCTATAACTGATAACTCTACAACTATAAAAGGAAGCAGAAAAATCAATAAGGATGTAGAAAATCTGAACAACAGCATCAATCCAACTGGACTAGTTAATATTTATAGAACATTCCACCCAATGAAAGACCCACCTTTTTGCATTCCAACACATAATATCCACCAAGTGAAACTACATTGTGGATTATAGTGTAACCCTAACACAGTTTTAAAAATATATATATAAATCATATAGTTAGCTTTTGGATCATATTATATATTATAGTTTAATCAGAAACTAATAATAGGAAGAAAACTAGAAAATTTCAGAATATTTGGAAATTAAACAGGAAACTTTTATGCAGTCTTTGGCTCAAAAAAGGAAAACTCACAGAGAAATTGACTAATGTTTATAATGAGTGAAAGCAAAAACAACATATTCAGTTTTGTGGGCTACATCTAAAGCAATACTTAGTTTACAGTCTTAAATACTTGCGTTAGAAGATAAGAGTTGAGTCTGTGCACACAGGTCTACAGTCCCAGCTACTCAGCAGGATGAGGAAAGTAGAATGCAAATTTAAGGCCATCTTAACCTATAGTCTCCTTGAGCACAAGACCAGTGTGATAAGGGAAGAATTCCTTTGCAGACAAATCAGGGTCTCAGTCAGAATTCTGAGACTCCTACAGACTAATCCTTTCGTTTAGATACTGCTAGCCAAACCTCAAAGCTCAACAACTAAAATTAATATTTTTAAATTTAAAAAAAACTAGCCATAGTAGCAATAAAATTAAACCCAAAGCAATCATAAAGAAATAATAAATATGAGAGAATAAATCATAGGCAGAGTCATAGTGACCTGTCCCCTGAACCCTCACCCAGCCGATACTCTGTTCAGAAAGATATCTGTATTCCCCCTGAACACCCACACTCCAGTGTCATCCCCTTCCCCACGTCCTACCTTTCTGTGTTTATAACCCCTGTGTGAATGAATTATGATTTGAAAAAAATAAATAAATTATTTTTAAAAAAGATGAGAGAATAAACCAATGAAATTAAAAGCAAAGAAAATAATAGAGATCAATGAAAATGAAGGCTAGTTCTTAGAATATATCAGAAAATTTAACAAAACTCTAGCAAAAGTGATCAAAAACAGAATAATTAATGAAAGTTATAGAATAATAAAAAAGGAAGCACTATTACAGATTCTGTAAGGGAAAAGGACAAAAAGGAATATAGCAACTAACTTAATTTCAGTAAATCTGACTGTTCATTAAAAACTAAGAAAATCTTGACAGGCTAAACTAAACTACTACAGTTCATTCAAGAAGATATGGATTCTCCAGATATTTCTTGAAAGAAATGGAATTCTAAGTTAATAAATAGTCTTCCCAGAAAAAGATGGTCAATTTCAAATTGTTTCAATGGTGAATTCAACCAGATATTTAAGGAAGAAGGAATACTAATTCTATGCCATATATTTCAGAAAATGCAAGAGGAGAACACTTACCTTTTCATTTTACATGGCCAGCATTATGCTATAGCATCAGAACCAAAGATAGTCACAGACACACAGACACACAGACACACACACACACACACACACACACACCCCAAAAGGAAAACTATGTCCTTTTCTTCTATAAACAGAAACACAAATGCCCTCAGCAAACTACTAGCAAAGCAAGTCCAAGAATACATGACAGTCACATGAATTTTATCCTGGGAGTTCACAGCTGGCTCAGGATTAAAAAAAAAAATGAGTCTAGGGATGTATCTTGCTAACAGAGTGCTTACTAATAACATGTGCAAGGCCCTGGGTTCTATCTCCAGTACCACAAACATAAAAAGGAATCACAGCTAGCTGTAGCAGTATATACCTGTTATCTAAGCACTTGGGAGGATCTAAGACAGGATGACTGTCACAAGTCAGAGGCCAGCCTGGACTTTATGACAAGTTCAAAGCAAGGCTGAACTACAGAGCAAGTAACTTCTCAAAAAACAACAAAAGTTAAATAAAAACAGGAAGCCATCATACTAATAGACTAAAAAAAGAAAAGCAACTTGTTACTTTATAGATTAAGAAGTTTGAATTCACAGTTTTAAAAAATTTCAGTAAGCCAGGTGGTAGTGGTGCATTCCTATAATCCCAGCACTCGGGAGTTAGAGACAGGTATATCTCTAAGTTTAAGGCCAGCCTGGTCTACAAAGAGAGTTACAAAAAAGCCAGGGCTACACAGAGAAACCCTATCTTGAAAAAACAAAAATAAAATAAATAAAAACGAAACAATTCCAGAAAATTGGCAATATGTGGAATGTATTAATTTGGTAAAAAGTGTCTACAAATACCTATAGCTAAGGCTGGAGAGATAGCTCAGTAGTTAAGAGCACTTGTTGGTCTTGCAGAAAGCCCAGATTTGATTCCTGGAACCCATATGGCTGCTCCCATCTGTCTACAATTCCAGTTTTAGGGGGACCTGGTACCCTCTTCTGGCCCTTATAGGTACTGCCTGCACATGGTGTACACATACACATGCACATGCAGGCAAAACACCTATACACATAAAATAAAAATAAACTTTAAAAAGAGACTTATAGTTAAAATTTGAAATGAAAAATAATTAAATGATGTCATCCCTAAGTTCAACACAGTGAAGGATGTCTTCGCTAATCATTTCTATAAAACACTAATCATGGGAGCCATTGCCAAGCCGCTATCGCAGAGTGGAGAGAGGCTGCGAGCTGAACCCTCTGGACACTCGGTACACCCCCCCCACCTCCCCCGCAGCCTAGCCCTGCGCTAGTCCTGCCGGCTAGTCCTCAGAGAACCATGGCGTCTGGCAGCATGGCTACCAGTGAGGAAGAGCGGAGTCTCCGGGAGTGCGAGCTCTACGTGCAGAAGCACAACATCCAGGCCCTGCTGAAGGACTCCATCATGCAGCTGTGCACTGCGCGGCCCGACAGGCCCATGGCATTCCTTTGGGAATACTTTGAGAGGCTGGAGAAGGAAGAGGCAAGACAGATTCAGAGTCTACAGAAAAGCGGCATCCGTACTGACTCCAGGGAGGATGAGATCTCTCCTCCACCCCCAATCCAGTGGTGAAGGGCCGCTGGCGCCCCGGCGCTATCAGTTTACACTGAGTTTACTCCTCAGTTTACACTGAGGAGGATGCTGCGTCCTCCGTCCTCCTTTAGAAAGGTTATACCAAAAGATTATAAGACAATGGCTGCTTTAGCCAAGCCATTTTCACACCTTGATGATAATGAGAGAAGTGACATTTTTGATGCTATGTTTCCAGTCTCCTTTATTGCTGGAGAGATTGTTATTCAGCAAGGTGAGGAAGGGAATAACTTCTATGTGATTGATCAAGGAGAAATGGATGTCTATGTCAATAATGAATGGGCAACCAGTGTTGGGGAAGGAGGGAGCTTTGGAGAGCTAGCCTTGATTTATGGAACACCCAGAGCAGCCACTGTCAAAGCAAAGACAAACGTGAAACTGTGGGGCATCGACGGAGACAATTACTGGAGAATCCTCATGCGAAGCACTCTGCGAAAAAGGAAGATGTATGAAGAATTCCTTAGTAAAGTGTCTATTTTAGAGTCTCTGGACAAGTGGGAGCATCTCACAGTAGCTGATGCGCTGGAGCCTGTCCAGTTTAAAGATGGACAGAAGATCGTGGTGCAAGGAGAATCGGGGGATGAGTTCTTCATTATTTTAGAGGGCACAGCTGCTGTGCTGCAGCGTCGGTCAGAAAACGAAGAATTTGTTGAAGTGGGACGACTGGGGCCTTCGGATTATTTTGGTGAAATTGCCCTGCTGATGAATCGTCCTCGGGCTGCCACTGTGGTTGCCCGTGGCCCTTTGAAGTGCGTTAAGTTGGAACGACCTCGGTTTGAACGCATCCTTGGCCCATGCTCAGATACCCTCAAGCGAAACATCCAGCAGTACAATAGCGTCTGTCTGAGCTCTGCCTCCTGTGCCTCTCTCTTCTCCCCAGTCCATGCTTCCCTCATGCAGACTGGTTTCTCTTCCCTTCTGCAGCTTCAAGAGGCCACTGGCTTCACAGCTTCTTGTCTCTTCATACTAAAAGTTGCTTTATTGTACCATTTTTCATTGGGAGCATTATTGAATGCTCATTCACAAATAAATAGAGAGTTGTATGGACTTGGCTGTCACTGCTTCTCTGTGCAGTGCTAGTGTTCAACCTGGGCAGCGAGTGTCATACTTTTTGCTGAGGGCAGTCCCTGCACCACTGAATTACCATAATGATGTAATAACAGTGCAGGCATTTTAAGTGACACAGATTTCCATTTCCATATGACACAAGTGACATATTTAGACTGTGGCCATGTTTGCTGTATTTCTTTATAGAATAAATGATTTTAACCTTTAAGGATTAGAAGAATGAGTATAGAAAAATCCTAGCACAGTAGGAAGACATCTGCCTGTGATTAAACTAGTTTAAGTGTGGGAAGTGCCCACGGTTTGCTAATTACCAGACACATGCAACTAGTTCAGCCCCCTCAGCCTGGTTTGGTTTGTCTGTTGGTAGTGTTTCTTCTCCAACCCTGAAATATTTTGGTGTGGCTGTCTGTCTGTCCCCGCCTTTTAAGTTTGAAATCATTTGTAGATGGCAAGTACTGGGTCGTGACTTAACTCCACCTGTCTGAGCTCACAGATTATGATAACTTTATTTATCCAGCTGGTGCCAAATACTGATGATTAGATGCAGAACTGTGAGAATTTGAGGTCTTCACTCTGGGTAGTTAACTATGATTAACTAGTGTGATCTGCCCTCAGTTTCGGATTCTAGGACGTTGGATTTACTGAGAATAAGACAAATAGAAGCTCCAGAGAGAAGGGAATGGAGGCAGTGTTGCTGAAGGGGATGGCGTTCAGGTGTCCAGAAGCAGGAAGCTGTGTGTGTGAGTTTAGTCTCGCCTGATGTATGTTAGCGAGGCTGGGCAGGATGTGGCCGTGTTGTGGTCTGAAAGGCCACCCCACTGAGAGTCCTGTCTTTTCCTGTCCAACCTTGAATTTCTCTGGTAAACTTTATTGTTTTTTGTTTGTGTGTGTGTGTTTTTAAAGTAAACTTGTGTTCTTAACTTTATTTCAGTATTTTCCAGCCTTATGTGCTACATTATTTCAATGATAACCCAACAGTTTATTTTTATTACTGTTATTTTTAAAATAAAATTTACAGTTTGTTAACTAGGCACATTTATCTTGTGATTTATGCACAATGTCGGGTTCTATTTGGGAGTGACTGCATTTTCCATGTGTGTGCAAGTGGTTCTGATTAATAATCCCCTTCCTTCCTTACCCAGTTAACTTAAATTGTTGGTTATGTTAGACTTTTTTTCTTGGTAGATTGAAAAGCTTTTAGATTGTTATTAACATAGGAAAAAGTTTCATTTAGATTTTAGTGTGGGGTAGAAAGCTGCCTTGTTGCCATATCTAATAATCTATATTAAACGAGGGTTTTCTGTACTTACTTTGTGGTTAGCTATCTTTTGTATATTTAAAAAAATAAAAAGTATGTTACTAGCTTAAAGCTTAATTTGATATTTGTTTAAATGCCAAAATACGTACATAAGTGAATGATGTAGGACACCATAAAATGCATTTCATGTGTATATATCCCCTTGGTCTGTATGGAGATACATGCCCTGCTTTCTAAGAGTTCCACGCTAGCTTGCTAGTTACTCCCTTCTGTCGTTTTACTCTTAGACTTTTGAAGATAAGTCTTAATTTTAAAATTACCACTTAAAGCTTTATCTTTGTGCAATTTAAATATCAGTCAGAAGTCGTGGTTGGCATACTGTGTCTTTGTGGACTCTAGGCACCATTATCTCTGGATGGGTGGATGATTTTAAGCAATCTGCTGAGAAAGTGGAGCTGGCCAGAGGGACAGTTGCTGTTTCCTGGACACTAGTCTGATACACTCTGTGCTCATCTAACAATCGCTGTTCTTTTGTTACAGACTGTCTCAATGGTAGACCACAGAATAAAACAGATGAAATAATTTAAATTCTTAAAAAAATAAAAAACACTAATCATGCTGCAAGTTCTAAGTACAAGCAAGGCCACAAGTACTAATACATGACTTAATCAAGGATGTAAGGTATAAACTCAATAAAATCAATTGACACAATAATTTTTAAATTGTTACAGAAAAGCAAAGGACTTAGAATGGCCAAATCAACTCAGAAAAAGTAAAACAAAGTTAGATGGCTAAAACTAAATTTTTATGAAGGTAGGCTTATTAAACAGTATGATATTGGCATAGAAATGAACAAATAGTTGGTCATTAAAACAGACATATTCAAAATCTTATACTTTCAATTTTACACATTTTTAAGGCTTAGCTGGCCACAGAACTTCATGTTTTTAATTCCAGCATTACAGAAGCAGGATTGTCATGTGTTTGAGGCCAATGTAGGCTACATAGTGAATTCCAAGTCAGCCTGTACTATAGTATGAGAACCTGACTCAAATAAGAAAAGTAAAATTTTGGTACTGGGAAAAAATAATATAAAGAGAATAAAAAAGCAAACTACAGTGTGGTAGAAAATGTTTGCCTATTGCATATCCAACAAAAAATTCAGTATTCAGAGTTAAAAACAGCACCTGTCACTTAATGTTATTATAATAACCAAGTTAATTAATTAGCATAGCATGGCATGAGTACATGTGTGTGAAGTCCAGAGGTTGACATTAGATGTCATTCTTCAATCACTTCCCTACTTTTTTTTTTCTGATGAATCTTCTCAATGAGCCTGGAACACATCAGTTCTATCCAACAATCCCTAGGTTACTCCTGTCTCCACCTTCTCATTGTTGGGATAATAGGTATGCACCACTGTCTCCAGCTTTTATGTGAGTGCTGGGAACCTAAACTCAGTACTGAATGAGCCATTTCCTCAACCCTCTAGCATTACTTAAATCAAAGGAACAGAAGTAAGCTAAAAGTTCATCAATGGAAAAATTGTTAAATTATGGTACATCTATTATAAGAATATTACACAATGATTTGAAAACAAAGTAAATCTGTATGCACTAACTTGGAAAAATGTATAGACTAGTTGTAAAAAGGAATATAAAATTATTGGACAATCACATTTATATGAAAATAAAAGAATGTATTTTCTAGGAAATTTTCTAGAATGATACCACACATCTAAGAGCTCTTGTCCTTAGGGACAACTCTGAGAAGGATGTGTGTGTGGGGGGGGACTTCTATTCATTCATTCATTCATTCCTACAGTGTTTGAATTTCGATGATAGGAATAAATTTCTAGATTACTTATAAAACAAAGAAAAAGGAATCAACTTTCTTTTTTTAAAAAGGGGGAGGCAATGATAAAAACTGAGTTTCTGATGGCCTTGGCTCGTAATCAACTGGATGGAATACAATGTATTTGCCTGAAAACAGACTGAGCTTCTATTTGTTACTTCAAACATTGATAGTTTGCCAACACAAAGAACTGCGTTATTATCCCAGTTGTGCTAAATAGTTTTGTTATGTTACTGTGTTAAATATATTATGGCTACAGAATTTATGAGAACTGGAATTAAGTCTTTTGTATTTCTTCCAAGCACCAAACACTGAGCCTACTTTAGAGATGGCACCCAGCTAATGGAAGGAAGTAGAAACTACTCACAAGAGCTTAAAGGATTAACAACACTGCCTGACCTTGTCGAAGTGTCTCATCATTGCCCTCTAGTGGTAAAAGGGATTCCCACAGCCTTTGGTGATCAAAGGAAACAATTTTCTTTGAGGGGAGCAAAAACAGTCTCTCTCTCTCTCTCTCTCTCTCTCTCTCTCTCTCTCTCTCTCTCT
>NW_021620070.1:779264-791640 GCF_004785775.1 Grammomys surdaster | reverse complement strand
TCTCTCTCTCTCTCTCTCTCTCTCTCTCTCTCTCTCTCTCTCTCTCTTAGATTTTTTTTATTGGATATTTTATTTATTTACATTTCAGATGTCATCCCCTTTCCCCATCCCTCCCCCAGAAACTCCCTATCCTATCCTCCCTCCTCCTTCTTGCTTTTTTTTTTATTAGTATTTTAAGTTAACATACAAAGTACTGGGTTTTATTACAGTATCCTCATACATGTGTCATTAGAGTTCTGATTTGTTTCCCTCTGACCCTTCCCTTTCTTCCTCCAGCTAGTTTCCTCATCTGATTTCCTGTCACATGTATTCCATCGTCCTCCCTCCTCATCCTTTTTTTTTAATTAGTAACTTTTTTTAAAAATGTTAATCAAAGGCTTTATAAGGCCGAGCGGTGGTGGCACACGCCTTTAATCCCAGCACTTGGGAGGCAGAGGCAGGAGGATTTCTGAGTTCGAGGCTAGCCTGGTCTACAGAGTGAGTTCCAGGACAGCCAGAGATACACAGAGAAACCCTGTCTCGAAAAACAAAAAAACAACAACAACAACAACAAAAAAAGGTTTTATAAGTTTGGTAATGCTCAATAACAAGATGCCCATACAATCAGAAGTGTAACCCAATACCCAACCTAAATATATCAACAATTTTCTTTGAGGGAGGAAAAAAAGCAGTCTCTTTAAAAGAAAAAAAAAAGTTCACAAAATCCTCATGGGAGCAAAAAATGGAGACAAAACGTGGGACAGAAACTGAAGGAGGACTCGTCCAGAGACTGCTCCACCCGGGTATCCATCCCATGTGCAGTCACCAAAGGTAGACACTGATGTGGAAGTTAGGAAGTGCATGCTGATAGGAGCCTGATATAGATATCTCCTCAGAGGTCTGCAAGAGTCTGACATATACAGAGGTGGATGCTCACAGCTAGCCATTGAACTGATCATGAGGTTCCCAATAGAAGAGTTAGAGTGAAAACTGAAGGAGCTGAAAGGGTTTGCTGCCCCGTGAGGAGAGCAACAACACCAAACAACCAGAGCTCCCAGAGTCTAAACCACCAGTCTGGGAGCACATAGGGAGGGACCCATGGCTCCAGCTGTATATGTAGGGGAGGATGGCCCTGTTGGGCATAGGTGGAGAGGAGATCCTTGGTCTCATGAAGGCTGGATGTCCCAGTATGGGGGAAATCGAGGGTGGGGAGGTGAGAGTGGGAGGGTGGGTGGGGGCATATCCTCATAGAAGCAGGAGGGGGGTGGGGTGGGGGTTCCTGGGTGGATGGGGGTAATGGGGAAGGGGATTACATCTGAAATGTAAATAAAATATCTAATAAAAATTTTTTTAAAAAGAAAATGTACTTATATGTAAGACTCAATTAGCATAAAATTAGCAACTTTAAAAAATATTTTGCTTGAAATCTCATTCTTTGAAAGTTAGTCAGCATATGAAATTGTCAGAGGATTGTGAAAACAATAGTTAAGAATGTAGTAGGCTAAAAAAAAAATTCACAACCAGGGACTGAAAGTCAAGGTTTATGCTTTGGAATGTTGGTAATATGGCACCTAAGTTCTCTCCTGTTTTCAGTCTTATCCATCATCACACACTCTACTTTCTCCAGTGTTACTACTGCAGGTCTACTTCACACACACACACACACACCCAAATAATGAAATAACAAACTACATAGGACAAAAAGTCTACATATCCAAGTCTTCCCAAAATCATGAAACACTAATAAACTCTCTTAAGCCAGCTTGTTGAAGAACAAATACAAACCAAAATTGAGGGGGTGGGGGAGTGTGAAGATGTGTCATCCATAAACCTTTTTCTAGAGATTCACCATCTTGAATCAGCTACTAGAAAGTGCATGCCAGTTTGAAAACATCCAGTGATTCTTTAAATGACTCTCATTAGGGGCAGCAAGGAAATGTACCCAGGGAGCAGCACTGCAAGTTTCACTTGCCCATGTGAGCCATAGGAACATGTTTTTGCCTCCTTGGTATCAGTGCATCTTCAAAGCAGCTGAAAAGTTATGGAAGCAGCTTGGATGAGAGATGTGGGACTCTGTGCTTAGAAATTTGTGAAATAAAAAACTTGATGCCTGGACCAAGTATAGTGGCACATGTCTTCAATCTCAGGAAGCAAAGGCAGGTAGATCTCTGACTTTGAAGCCAACCTAGTCTATACAGTGAGCTCCAGCACAGCCAGGGCTATATAGAGGCCCTGTCTCAGAGAGAAAGATGGGGGGAGGTGACATACTGGTATTATTCAAAGAAGTGTTTATATTTTACATCTGTGATGACTACATGCTAAGTAGAACAACATTCTTTGATTCAATGGCACAAACAACAAAAACCTATATCATCATAAAGAATATGCTGAGAAAGGACATGATGAAAAAAGAGATTGTATGCAAGACTCCTAAGAATGAGGCACTGTCTAACTCAGAAATAGGGGGAGGGAGCACTGAGCAACTTTATATTCAGGAAAAGCTTCTGTTACAAATTTTAGAAATATCCATACATTATTGATCTCTTTTTATAATTCCACCCCTGAACTTCTACATGATATGTGCTCTTTAATATATAAACAAAAGTACTGACTGGTGAAATAGAGACACAAATTAGAAAGCTATAGACATAAGTACCAGGTAGAACTCCATTTGTGGTGGAATGCCTCAGCTGAGTGCAAACCTGGGCAGGGTAGTTTCCACTAGCATACTTTGGTTTTGCAGAGAAATTGGAAATTAGAAAGAACAAGGATTATTAAGCTACCAACCCCCAAAGGCAAGAAATCCTAATATCTATATACACAACCCCCTGGGAACTAAAGTGATTCTTGCTAATGGCTAAAGACAGCTCAGTAACAATCAGGTCTTTAAGCAGAATATTTTTACGATCTTATCCTGAGAACACTAGATATAATGAACTTTTTGAGTTGTGTGCAGCATATTTAAATATGGACGTATGATGGGTAGAAAGATGTACTTCTCCAGGTGTTCCTTATTTCATAATAGGAAATGTCAATGGTTTCGGCTGTACTAGAAAAGCTCGGTGTCATCATAAAGAATATGCTGAGAAGGGACATAATGAGAAAAGAGTTGCACTGTATGGTAGGCTCCCAACAGGAGTGTTCTATGATAGCTACGACAGTACTCATTACAGTCTAAGAGGAATGCAACAGCTTCACTTAGTGGCCCACACAGGTTTCCTCTTACTGTTCACTTCCCTGTCCCTCGCCCTGTTCTCCTATCTGTGAAATGGAACTCCTATTAGAGTCAGGGCACCCTTTAGAGAAGTCTCTCTGGCTGCTTCAGCATACAAACTGGCGTTGGGGGTTTCAGTCCCAACCCACCTCCTCCCTCTACCGCTGACTATGAAAGTATAGAGACACTGAACACAGCAGGCAAGAGGCACCAGGCCAGCCTGCTGCAGGACGCAGCAACAGCACAGTTCGACAGGCGATTTCACTTTCTGACTCCTCACCTGCAGCTAGGGCTCTGGGAACAGATACTTTGGCGCTCCTAGAGTCAGAGACTCCCCAGAGCCACACACAGCCACCCCATGGGCAGAGAACCGAGGGCACGAAGCCAGGATTGAGTCGGCACCCCTACTCACATAGCGCTGCAGCTTCCTCTCAGGAGGCGACTTGACGAGCCAGCCCGTGCACACAGTGTCGCCAGTACTCATCGTGGCCGCCCTTCTTCTTTCTTCTTTCCTCCTCCTCCTCCTCCTCTTCCTCCTCCTCCTCCTCCTCCTCCTCCGCCGCCTCCGCCCCCGCCGCCACCCCCACCCTCCCCGACCCGAGCCCAGCTGGAGGAAGTCTAGCCAAGGATGCTGTGGGGCGGACCCACCCACATAGTGCCGCCCCAAGTTGCTGAGCGACTCTCCCTCCCATCACCACCCCCCCACCCCCACTTGAAGAAGGGATGGATAATAGGTGCTGTTCTTGAGCTTAGACTGGGGAGGGCGGGGATGGAATAAGCAGCAAAGATAAGGAGGCACCTTCGAGCAATTGCTGTGCTGCAGGAGGCTCTGCTTCTAGAGACCCCAAGCAGGATGCCCTGCTGCTTTCTCCCAGGTGCCTAGAATGTCACCTTCATAGTTATAGCAGAGGAAGGAAAGAGCCTGCCCCCTCCCCTCAGGAAAGCATTAGGTGACCTAATGGCAGCCAATGAACCCGTTGCCTTCATCACCATCCCTGAACAGCTATGTCAACAAGGATTGGTCTTCTTGCCTCAGAGGCTCAAGAACAAAAATCTATGGCTCATATCTGTCGTGTATATAGTTAAGAGAGGAAGAAAAACTCCTCTTCCACTTCCCTGTTCCACTTGATTGTTTGCATAGTAGTGTGGTTTTTATGCCCCTCTTCCAAAGGTCATTGTGTTCAATGATGAGCTTCCTAGGGCAGAACTGTTTAAATGTTCTAATGAACACAAATTATCTGAATTCAGCAGTAGTACTATCTGCATCTTACTAAACTCTGGGACTTTAAAAGATAAATATAAAGTTGGGCCAGGTTGTATGCTGGGAACTCTAATAACAAAATTAAACAACTAATATTTATTGCGACTACTGAGTACCATATGCCAGCCATTGTCATAAGTGCTTCACAGCATCTACACAAACACCCTATAAGCTATACTGTTGAGTCAGTTTTGCCCACGCATAAGATGAGAAACAGAACAATACTGTCCCCTATATAGAACACACACTTGGGAAGTTAACAACAGCAGAGTTAGTTGTCTGTCTCAAGAGTTCATCCCTCTAAACACCACCTTCTCTTTGTGAACACACTTTAAAAACTGGAAAACGCCATAGTAAAGTTAGAATTAGCATCCAAGATGTGAATACAATCCATGTAATGTTTGGTGGCATCTGGTCAGTTTCTTAATCTATAATGGTCTTTTTCCCTGGTATACTGCTTCTCACTTAGAAATGACAATTAGAAGAAAAATGTACAAAGTTATTTCTTACAACATGACATCCACAATGTCTAGGGAGAGATGACCATCTATATGCAGGGTTCATTATCATTGTACAACCAGGGATCAAAGGAGAGAATTCATTCTAGGTGTTTCAAGTTGGGGAATGGATTAATTTCACAAAGGCAGCATTTAGCAAAGTCATTGACAGAACAGGCGCCATGAAATCAAGGAGTGTCACTAGTCAGGGCTTCAAGGTATACCCAGAGTACAAAGCAGAGAATGAGGGTCTGTCACATTGCAACCATCTGTCTCTTCACTGATTTCTATGTCTCACACTAAACCTATATAATTAGCCAAACACAATTCTTATGGAAAAATCTAGATAAAAGAATGTTAAAATATCTTTATTTAGCTTTCCTACATTTCCAAATATAGAGGGGAAACTAGAGACACACAAAATACTACTCTTGCTACTAAATACGCATACTCATTGTACACAAAATAAACTTACTATAGAAACAACATATTCACACAAAGTAATGCCATTATCCTCCCTACAAACTAAGGAAATACCTCTAAGATAAAATAGCAATGGTCTCATTGTATTGTACAATTTGTAAGAGTAAAAATTAAAAACAACTTGGCAAAGACCACAGGATGGCTTGCTGAGCTTTCTGAGAATAGCCATAATAAAAATATCAAGCCCCTCTAGGGACGAGGTGACCAAAAATGTAGAAACAACCAAAGACATATCTTGACCAGTCTAAACATGCCCAAGTGAGTAATGGGCCACCTGGTGTTTATCCTAGAAGGTCTGAGGTTTCATGGTCAAAAATAGTGGGCTATCCAGCCTGTCAAAATGATTGCTTACGCAAAGTGCTGATGTTTGAAATATCCAATTATATGTAACGGCGCCAGAATTTCCCGCTTTTCCCTTCCCCCTTGTGCCTCCCCCTATAAAAGTTCTAAACTTCCTGGGGTCTTCATCGAAATTCTCTCCCCTGTGTGGGATGAGTTTCAATCCAAGGGCCCTTGTTAGTAAACTGTCTTTTGCTATTTTGCATCAAGTCAGTCTCTGGTGTCTCCTTGGGTACTCGCTGATCGGGACTTGAGTTGGGGTTCCTCTTCGTGGTTCCTTACAAATTAATGTATTCATGTCTATGGGATAGTTATTCCTCTCCTAGTTCAAGTATTGTCTCATATCAATAACCTACAATATAAAGAAAAATTATAAAGACAAACTTTATGAACTTTTAGTTGACATGTACAAAATATAGAACAGGAACAACAAAAGAAGACAGGAAAAGTTAAGGAGAGGAAGAACACAACTACAAGAATTCTGTGACTGCTCATGAGATTATAATTAGTATGTCTCAGTTCTATCCTTTATTTGCTTTCTAGCCAGGACATCAACTAATCAAAATTTTTTTCATAGTACAGTGATTCTCAACTTACCAAATGCTATGACCCTTTAATACAGTTCCTTATGTTGTGGTGACCCCCAACCATAAAATTATTTTCATTGCTACTTCATAACTGTAATGTTGCTATTCTTATGAGTTGTAATGTAAATATCTGATATCCAAGATATCTGATATACGACCTACAAAGAAGTTGTGACAAAGTTGAGAATTGTTGGTCTAGTGAATGAAAAAAAAAGAAAAAGAAAAAAGAAAACCAAACCTTTTTTCTGGTAAGTCTAGATCTCCAGTGGCTTGCCTAAACATATCACTGTTAGGAGATGCTCCTAAGGATGCTGTGGGTTCAAAAACATAATGCCTCTGATCTTGATTAAATACTACCTTTGATTAAAAAAAAATCTACTTGATCATCATATAAGTCATACAGCCAGTTCAGTAGGATCCATTGTTGCAAAATTTCCTGGGATAAAGAATGTCAAATGGTGAAGTGGCAGCCTCCGTTTTCAATGTTAAAACCAATGTCTCATCCTTGGAAAAGCATTTGTCCCACTGGGAACCAAGAATTCTAACCAGAAGATCTCAATGTTCTGGTTATAAAAAGGAGCACTTAGAGAGTGTTTTGTTATGTGTGATCATAAAAGGAACTATTACAAACTACAGCTCTTAATTCCAGACTGCTATCAAACCTGACCTTGGGGAAGCAATGTTTTGTCATGGTCACTTGATCAAAATATTATGACAATTTCCTTGGAGAAGTGCTGATTCTTGAAGTATTGGAAATATGGATAGATGATCTAGTAAGTGGGAGAGCCTACTGAAATGTGGATTTAAAAATAAATCCATAGCTCAGCATGAGGACACACATCTTTAATCACAGCACTTGAGAGGCAGAGGCAGGTGGATATTTGTGAATTTGACACCATCCAGGTCTACAGATCAAGTTCCAGGACAGCCAGAGCTATACAAAGACACCCTGTCCTGAAAATAACAAACTATCAATCAATAAATAAATAAAATAAAATTTAAAAACAGAAAATAAATTATGAAAAAGTATCTATTCAACTGAAAATGAGTTCCTTCTATTCCAATGGATGTAGTCTAATTTCTGCTGTCAGGTACCTGGTTGGCCCCTCCAGAGAATCCAGCTACATTAGGAAACTCATTGTTGGTCTTTGTTGTGGAATATTGAACAATGAGTATTTACTGTGAACATATCAACTATTTTTAGGAGTCTCATTATTTATGGCTGATTCTCAACCTTGTTCACACCTCTGTAAGAAAGAGCAATCTAGCCTTGAGAGGGAAGAAATTCAAATAGGAAATAGGTTTTTGGAACTTGAGTTCACTTTGTTGTCTCCTCATTTACAGTTTACTTAAGATAAATCTAGTAAAACTGGGTAAGATAGCATTATGTTCATCCCCAGGTTTAGTTTTGTAGTTCATTCAGTATTTTAATCTTATAACTAGAAGAATTCATAGAAATGAATGGTCATAGTTACAAAAGAGTTTCTTTGTTAATTATGTCAAGAAGGTCATGAGGATGACTCAGTGGTTAAAAGTATGTACTGCTCTTACAGAGGAACTTAGTTTAGCTCCTAGCACCCACAATCATACAGCTCACAACTACCTTTAACTCTAATTCCAGGGGATCTAATGTCTTGGGCCTGCATGAGCACCTGCATTCGTACTGTCATGCCACATCATTTATGGTCATGAGAATTGTACATCTGACTCATTTATTATGAGAAGAGGGAAAACTTGAAAAGAAAATGGCCATGGAAATTTTTTCAGAATTAAAATTGGAAAGTCCAAATCATAAGCAGACTTAGGGAAAGAGCTACATATCTGTATGAAGGCCAATAACAAGGTTGGAAGTTCTGTGCCTTTCTATGTTTCCTACCTCCTGCTAATGAGGCCTGAAGTGCTAGGGTATGTTTAGAAAGGCTAATTCACTCTTTCATATGTAAGCACTGTGGGCAGGCGTCAGTTCTGTTGGGTCTTGTGGGTCCCAAGCATTTTTTTTTTTCACTCTTCGCTGGTGCCTCAGGGTGGCATGCCTCCAGAGAGAAACAGAAGCTGGGCTATAAGAAGCCATGGGGGCACCCCCAGGCAGGGAGCTAACTCAGTCTGAAGTTTTGCAGGGGGGGGACAGGGCTCTCTAATGGACCCAGAGAAAGGGCCATCATTCCAGGGCTGCCACTGGGAGGCCGTGGCAGAATGGAGACAGGGAGCTAAGGGCTAGCCCACAAATGAAAGAAACAAGGAGGGGGAAGGGAGAGCTCTGGCTGCGTCCAACGGTAGAGACTTGATTACTTGATTGGCTTGCTTGAAGAGGTGGGCCTCCACGGTGGGACACAGAGAAGCTCTCCACGGGAGATAAGACACGGCTAGGTAGTTGAGACCTTCCCCGCGGTTCCCCCACTGCAGGCCCCCAAAAGACACGAGGGGTCCCTGGGTTTTTCAGGCTTTATTTTCATAGCAGATGGTAGATAGATCTGGATGTACTCCCTTTTAGGTTAGGGCGGACCTGACTTAAATAAGGAGGGAGGGTGGAGGAGGGACTGGGAAAAGAATAGGTAATTAGCTACGCCCTCTGGCCTTTAGGTATCTCATTAATATGGAAATCTCTTGAGGCTGACTGAGGCCTGTAGTCATGTCCTCTACCTGTGGAGGGGCTGGTAGGAGTGTTGCTCTACATGACTGAACAGGCGTAGATCAAATGGAGGTCTTAGACAGCTTGTCAGGACCCTGGGTTCTGGGGGCGTGGCCGAACACCTGCCTTGTCCCTGATTTGTCACATCAGGGTCAGGGGTTCAAGACCTGTGTCCACCCAAGAACCAAGCTATCCATACGTGGTCCCACAAAGGCTGTCTCCAATTTCCATCATAAGTTTGAAATTTGGGGTTTTCTTATTTTGTCTATATGAAATTTTGTTTTTTATCACAAATTATACTGTTTCTCATGTTTCAGGAGAAAATCTTGACATCATAGTCACTATTGATATACTTAAAAGTCACAACCAGATCAAATATATCTCAACTTATTTTGTGAAGCTACTGTTACTCTGATACCAAGATCAGAAAAAGGTTTTGAAGATGAAATGAAAACTGCAAACCAATATGGCTCATGAATATATATACAAAAATCCTAAGAAAAGTGGTAACAGAAGTAAAAAATAAAATAAATAAATAAATAAATAAAATAAATTTATACCGTGATCAAGTGGACTTTAATTAAAGATGAGAGGAATATGTAGTAATCAAATACCAATAAATACAATTTTTCTAGGCTGATAGGCAAAATTAGAAAAGCAATGTCCTAATATCAGTTAATACAAAACAAGCATCTGACAGAATCACCCATTCATGACAAAAATTCACAGTAAACAAAAAACAGAGGGAGAATGTCTTTAACTTGTTAAAGCATATCTACTTATGGCTAACACTATACTTAATGAAAAACTGGAACTTTAATTCTAGTCAGAAGGCAAAGGCAAGAGAATCTCTGTGAGTTTGAAACCAGCCTACTCTACATATTGAGTTCCAGGACAGCCAGGGAGACTCTGTCTCAAAAAAAGAAAACAGAATGGGATGGAGAGATGTCTCAGTGGTTAAGATTCCCAGCACCCACATGGCAGCTCACAACCATCTGTAACTCTCCTCTCAGGGGATCCGACTCCGTCACACAGGCATACATGCAGTCAAAATAGCAATTTACATAAAATAAAAATAAATTAATTTTAAAAAGAAAACGTACACACACGAGGATGAAGAAGTGATTTAGCACTTGCTGCTCTTGCAAAGGACTAGATTTCAATTCTTAACTCCAACAGCATAGCTACCAAACATCTGAATCTTTAGTTCCAAGGAATCTGATGCACTTTTCTGATTTTCAAAGGCATGGAGCAGTCATGTGACACACAAACACACATATGTATTATGATGGTTTGTATATGTTTGGCCCAGGGAGTGGCATTATTAGAGGGTGTGGCCCTGTTAGAGTAGGTGTGGCCTTGTTGGAATAAGTGTGTCACTGTTGACATGGGCTTTAAGACCCTCATCCTAGCTGCCTGGGAGCCAGTACTCTGCTAGCAGCCTTCAGATGAAGATGTAGAATAGAACTCCCAGCTCTTCCTGCACCATGCCTGCATGGATGCTGCCATTTTCCTGCCTTGATGATAATGGACTGAACCTCTGAACCTGTAAGCCGGTCCCAATTAAATGTTGTCCTTTATAAGACTTGCTTTGGTCAGGCTGTCTGTTCACAGCAGTAAAACCCTAACTAAGACATGTGTAAGATAAATAAATCTTTTTAAATCTTTTTTTGTTTGTTTGTTTTTTCGAGACAGGGTTTCTCTGTGTAGTCCTGGCTGTCCTGGAACTCACTCTGTAGACCAGGCTGGTCTCGAACTCAGAAATCTGCCTGCCTCTGCCCCCCAAGTTCTGGGATCAAAGGCGTGCGCCACTACCGCCCAGCTGTAAATAAATCTTTAAAAAATAAAAAAAAAAAAAAAAACAAAGGAGGGCTGGAGAGATGATAGTTAAGAGCACTGCCTGCTCTCTCAGAGGTCCTGAATTCAATTCCCAGCAACCACGTGATGGCTCACAACAATCTGTAATGGGACCCAATACCCTCTTCTGATATGCCTGAAGACAGGGACAGTATACTTATATTTATAAAATAAATAAATCTTTAAATTGTTTTTAAAAATAAAAAAAAAACAAAATGTAAAGCTATAGCTGGGTGTGGCAGCACAACTCTTTAATCCCAGCACTTGGGAAGCAGAGACAGATGGATCTCTGTGAGTTCAAAGCCAATCTGGTCTACTGAGTGAGTTCCAGGACAACCAGGGGCTACATAAAGAAAACCTGTCTCAAACAAACAAACAAACAAACAACCCAAAAATCAAACAAAAAAACTAATAATAAACTGGAATTGATTGAAATTTAGACCTTTCACTCTACAAAACACATTATTAAGAGTAAGAGTACAATAAAATATGCTACAGACTGGGAAAAATATTTTAAATTATGTAATCTGACAAAAGAGTATGAAGAGAGTCAGGCAATGGTGGGTCATGCCTATAATTCTGACATGTAGGAGACTGAGACAGGAAAATTGTCCAGTTCAAGGCTAGTAAGGGCTACATAGTATCAGGCCAGCCTAGACTACAAATGAGACTGTCGCAAGTAAAGAAATACATATTAAATAAATAAATAGCTCCTACTCAACAGAAGAAACAAATACAACTCTAATAATCCAATAAGAAAATAAAGACATGAAGAAATATATAACTAAAGAGAACATAAAAATAAACAACGGAATAAACATAGAAAATACACATTTGACATGACTATCTATTAGTGAAGTATATATTGAAACCATAGCCTATCAATGGCTAAAGTAAAAATTTCATCAGCATCCCCACAATGATTTTCTACTTATAAAATGAGATCATCACAGCTGAGAAATCCAAGTGGAAACTCCTAGAAGGTCCTCTTCTCACCAAAGTATAAATCATACCTTATTAAGGCTTTTTGTCCTCTACATTTTTGCATGTATCATTTTCAGCTGAGAAGCCAAAATTCTTTAACATTTCCTCCACTGAATAATGGAGATAGGTGGCATCAGTCATTTGAAGCTACAGAGGTGTTTGTCTGTTTTCACCATAGCATACTGAAAATAAACTATGAGACTTCCCAGGCTGAGTCACAAAGGATGATGCAATTTTATTCTTCTAATGTTGGGTTATGGTGTGTGTGCCAGTCCCGGACCAGTTGTTGGGTTGATGTGTGGGTTGCGTTGTAGAGTGAAAAATTATAGATACTGGGTATATAGAATTCTTTTTAGACATATAAAATATTCTTTAGGCTTTCTTTATAAAGACATGGAGAAACTGAGCCATGAATCAAGTTAGGAATGTGGAAAGACCAGTCACCATTACTGGAACTGGCCTATCTGCAAAGAGAAAGGGAAGAATGCAAGTGAACTAAGTGGAACCAAGCTGAGAACCACAGTGACAGGGCAAGGCCACAGTGAC